>NW_026733829.1:0-41687 GCF_028476545.2 Physella acuta | reverse complement strand
ACCCCCCCCCCCACCCCAAGGTTACTATGTGACTTGATCCCCCAGGTAATAATATTTTGTGGATCTCACCCTCCCGAAATTTCATTAGCGTGTAAAACAGAGACGACCCATACCCCAAACCCTAGGTTACAATGTAAACTAAACCCCCCCCCCACCCCTCTCCTCAAACCCAACCCCAAAGCTACATATGACTTGACCCTTTTGTGCTCGTGTTTAGATGAGTCTGATCCTCATCTCACAAAACCTCATGTTTATGTAAAACACAGGACTAACCCACCCCCCTCCTCTCCAACCCCTAGGTTACTATGTGACTAGACCCCCTCCCCACGGTAATTATCTTAGGTGGGTTTCATCCTCATCTCACAAAAACTCAATGTTCATGTTGTAAAACACAGACTGTACTTCCCCCCCCCCCCCCACACACACGCCCTGGGTTACTATGTGATTTGACACCCTCCCCCCCCCCCCCACCCCCAGTAATTATTTTAGGTGGGTCTCATCCTCATCTCAGTAAACTTTATGTTCATGTAAAACACAGAGTGTACTTCCCTCCTCCCCCCCCCCCCCCACACGCCACTGGGTTACTATGTGACTTGACCCCCTCCCACCCCCCAGTAATTATCTTAGGTGGGTCTCATCCTCATCTCAGTAAACTTGATGTACCTGTAAAACTCAGCCGACCCCCCCCCCCACCCCCTATACTCAGGTGGGTCTCATCCTCATCTCAGTAAACTTGATGTTCGTGTAAAACTCAGCCGACCCCCCCCCCCCCCCATCCCCCTATACTCAGGTGGGTCTCATCCTCATCTCAGTAAACTTGATGTTCGTGTAAAAACTCCGCCGACCCCCCCCCTATACTCAGGTGGGTCTCATCCTCATCTCAGTAAACTTGATGTTCGTGTAAAACTCCGCCGACCCCCCCCCCCCCTATACTCAGGTGGGTCTCATCCTCATCTCAGTAAACTTGATGTTCGTGTAAAACTCCGCCGACCCTAACGCAGGCTGCCAATTGATGGCCGTCATCCAATCCGCTGGGGTGCCCCACATACCGTTCAGGTTGGCCAGGTAACAGTTGTTGTACCACCATGCCCCGTGGAAACTGTACCGCACAGTTCGCCCCTCCCCTCATATCATTGTCCCTGTCTCGCGTCGTGAAACGACTACCGTTATGGTACGACATCGCGTCCCCTGCATTACCGGAGTATCCCCAAAGGCGAATCATATACCCATCAGACTCATTCCCAACACGGAAAGTCGAATACTTCGCGTAGTAATGATTCTGATTATACACAAAATCAATTCTGAGTTCGTAATTCATCGCAGTTGTAAGTTGATGTAGCCGTTCATTCCCGAGGTAATACTCTCCAATACTGAAGTCACCAAAACCGTTTTTGTAATCTGTCCAATCCTGGTAAAAATCGACCAGACCGGAAGCCCGTCTTTGGAAGATGATCCACCCCCCACACTCAGTTAACGTGTCACACATGACGTCTATCCCAGCCGGTAGGGTCACGACTTTTCTGGCATAATCGTTGCCCACACGTTTACAAGATGTGGAGTCGGTCTTTGATGGTACTGTTGATATACTGCCTGAAATTTTTGTTTTTAAATTTATTAAAAAATATATAAAACCTTTAAAACAATATGATTTGAAATGCACAACTAATTAGAAAACAAAAATACATCTTAAAAAATAATGTATTCATTAAAGGTTTAGTCGGTCAAGAAATCGGTTTCAAATATTATACTGCGACCACCTTTTACACTATTGCAATGTTACACAATAACTAGTCATGTAGAATAAACAGAATAACTTTAGTTTTCAAAATTACAGCATCGGAAATTAAAGATAATTTTATACATTCCAAGTGGTTTGTTCATTGGCCAAACAGTAATTCCCTTTTGACGTTGCTGTATAATTATTAGCCAAATCAAAACTCCCTTTTCACGTTGCTTTACAAATGTTGGCCAAACAATAAATCCCTTTTAACGTTGCTCTACTTATATGGCCAAACCATAAATCCCTTTTAACGTTTGCTCTACATAGTTGGCCAAACCATAAATCCCTTTTAACGTTGCCCTACATATGTTTGCCGAATCGAAACTTCATTTTGATGTTGCTTTAACAAATGTTGGCCAAATCGAAACTCCCATTTGACGTTGCTTTATAAATGTTGGCCAAAAGAATATGAACTAAAAAATATATCATGAAATACAAATTGTATTTACTTGCACATAGTAGTTGATCTACTGGTGTGAGAGAGCCGTTGTTCTTCTGGAGAAGAGCCGGTGTGACATTACAAAATACTCCTGACGAGAAGAGTTTACCTTTGGTTGAGTTACCTGATGGCCTGTACAGGTAGCAGAATTGACCCTGGGGGAGAACATATATATATATATATATATATATATATATATATATATATATATATATATATATATAACACAAAAACATATATTAACTTATACTGCAAAGTTTTGTCACAAACATTAAAATTACACATACCAAGACTGCAAAGTTGTGTCACAAACATACACATACACATACCTAGACTGCAAAGTTTGGTCGCTGAATCAAAAATGTAGCTACGACACATACACTCGGCTGTCAGACAACGACTAGAACATTCGATCAACCCCGAGACTTTGTACTGTTGGTTTAGTGGCCACATCATCACCACATCCCTGTTCTGTAGAGTAGACCGTTGCTGCACCATCACTGGAGTTGCCGCTGTGGAACAATGTTAGAAACCTGTTGTTTGCATTTCCATTGCAAAAAAAAACGAAAAAAAAAACGGATTTGTTGATTTTTCCTTCCAAGGGGGTGGGGGTAGAGGCATATTATAATTTGTTTATAATTTGTTTATAATCTATATATATAATTCTCTTCATGGAGAACATAGAAAATACCACGCAGGTGAGCTGTGGTTCGCCCCGAATGTTTACAATCGTAGAGCCGGGTTAGTGACGGCTATTAGGGGCAGATAATTTAGTATTAAACGATTTTGAAACGAAGAGGAGGTAATAATTTCTGATTGATCTTTTCTTTGTCTATAAACAGCTGCTTTCACTGGGTGGGGGGGGGGGGGGGGGGCGGGAGGGGGTAGTTTCGAATTCACAAATTATGAAGTGCTGATAAGCAGAAAATAAAACAAATAGATGGCGGCGTATACTACGGCGGGGGTCAGCTCGTTTGTTTATAATTTGTTTATTAAACAAATTAAACAGCAATGTTAATGTAGCTTAGGGACGGAGTGGCAAAGTAGTAGAGCACTCGAGTGCTAGCCCAAGGGCTTCGAGTTCAGATCTCTGTCGGGACTCATGACAGTAGGACGCCATCATTTCATATACCGAGGTCAAGAAACGTGAAGTTTATCTATCTGAAAGGTCTGAAAAAAAACTTTACACAAAGCCCGATATCTGCGCTAAAGTCGGAGTCAACGGGCCAATGAAGCATAATATGTTGACACGTAACATGTAATTGCGTCTGAGTATAACAATAGGGCTGGTAAGTAGGTCAACAACAAGTTCTATGGCTCATGCAGGTTTTATTGAGCCGTAGAACTGGTTGGTGACCTACTTACCAGCCCTATTATGAAAAGAATGAAGAAGAATATTTTTCATCTAGAAACCAGAAACCTGTTACAGAATTTTCATTATTTCATGTAATTTTACAAAGTACACTCCAAAATAAAGAGAAACAAAAAAAATTATTTTGAGAAAGCGCTTTTGAGAATTTGGCGATGGAAGAATCAAACGTAGGCAACATGATCCCAACCATCTATAATAATAGTTTCGCTGTCTGTGTATGTATCTATCTATCTGACAAGAACGCTCTGTCTGACAAGAACGCTCTAGAGAAAACATAAGAAAAAATTCTATCTGACAAGAACGCTCTAGAGAAAAGACAAGCAATTTAAAAACATGCACAGTAATTCGAAAAACGAAGTATGACGTCGACACATTTAGCGCACAGAGTAGAAAATAATCTCACAGTAATATAATGACGTCATTGATTCTGGCGTAAATGGCGTAAATATTGAATAAAGAGGAAATGTTGTCTAATCTAAGTGGTTTGCGTGAAGAGTTTCTTGCATACAATTCTTCGGGTAGGGGCGAAGCCCCACCCCCCGCGTAAGAACGTCTGAGCCCCCCCCCCCCCCTCCCCAACTCAAAAGAAATTTCTTCATCGATACTCTATAATAAAATTACCGCCTAATTAATGTGTCTAATCTAAAAAGTGATTTTCTTGCAATTTCTTTAATGCAATTCTTCGGGTAGTGGCTAAGCGCGACACCAGTGTTTCTTTCAGACTTTTTCCTCCCCGGAGAGGGGTGAGGGTACTTGAAATTTTCGGGGGCGGGGGTAGAATTTTCGGGGAGGGGGCGGACACTGGAAAAAGTATATAATTATATTTCGTTGAATGGGACGGTAGACATGTTTTTTTTAGGGGGGGGGGTGGGGGGTGGGGGGTGGGTGTGTGTGTGGGGGGGGGGGGGGTGGTGTGTGGGGGGGGTGGTGTGTGGGGGGTGGTGGTGTGGGGGGGGGGGGTGGTGGTGTGTGGGGGGGGGGGTGTGTGGGGGGGTGGTGTGTGGGGTGGGGGGGTGGGGTGGTTTTCGTTTAGACTTTTTCCTCCCCGGAGAGGGGTGGGGGTACTTGAAATTTTCGGTGGCGGGGGTAGAATTTTCGGAGAGGGGGCGGACACTGGAAAAAGTATATAATTATATTTCGTTGAATGGGACGGTAGACATGTTTTTTTGGGGGGTGGGGGTGGGTGGGTGGGGGTGGGTGGGTGGGGGGTGGTGGGGGTGGGGGTGGGTGGGGGGGGTGGGGGTGGGTGGGTGGGGGTGGTTGGTGTGTGGGGGGTGGGGGTGGTGTGTGAGGGGGTGGGGGTGGGTGGTGTGTGGGGGGTGGAGGTGGGGGTGGGGGGTGGGGGGTGGGGGTGGGGGTGGTGTGTGTGGGGGGGTGGGGGTGGGGGGTGTGTGTGGGGGGGGGGGTGGGATGGTTTTAGTTTAGAGAAAAGAGACAGCACTATCAGCCTAGCGCCCGTTGTACCCTTCCTCAACGGGCCATTTTATCTAGTTAATACTAATAGTTTCGCTGTCTCTCTATGTATCTATCTGTCTGACAAGAACGCTCTAGAGAAAACACAAGGAATTTAAAAACCTGCACAGTAATTCGAAAAACGAAATATGACGTCGACACATTTAGCATAGAGCAGAAAATAATCTCAAACCCAGAGAGTGCTCACAGTTATATGACGTCATTGATTTTCGCGTTAACATTGAATAAAAAGGAAATGTTGTCTAATCTTAATGGTTTGCGTGAAGAGTTTCTTGCATACAGTTCTTCGTGTAGGGGCGAAGCCCCACCCCCCGCGTAAGAACGTCTGAGCCCCCCCCCCTCCCCAACTCAAAAGAAATTTCTTCATCGATACTCTATAATAAAATTACCGCCTAATTAATGTGTCTAATCTAAAAAGTGGTTTTCTTGCAATTTCTTTAATGCAATTCTTCGGGTAGTGGCTAAGCGCGACACCAGTGTTTCTTTCAGACTTTTTCCTCCCCGGAGAGGGGTGGGGGTACTTGAAATTTTCGGGGGGCGGGGGTAGAATTTTCGGGGAGGGGGCGGACACTGGAAAAAGTATATAATTATATTTCGTTGAATGGGACGGTAGACATGTTTTTTTGGGGGGGTGGGGGTGGGGGTGGGGTGGGGGGTGGTTGGGGGGTGGGGGGGGGTGTGTGTGGGGGTTGGGGGTGGTGTGTGGGGGGGTGGGGTGTGGGGGTGTGTGTGGGGTGGATGGGGGGTGGGGGGTGGGGTGGGGGTGGGGGGGGGGTGGTGTGTATATTTTTTAGTTTAGAGAAAAGAGACAGCACTATCAACCTAGCGCCCGGTGTATCCTTCCTCAACGGGCCATTTTTCTCGTATTAATACTAATAGTTTCGCTGTCTGTCTATCTATCTATCTGACAAGAACGCTCTAGAGAAAACACAAGGAAAATAAAAACATGCATAGTAATTCGAAAAACGAAGTATGACGTCGACACATTTAGCACAGAGTAGAAAATAATCTCAAGCCGGATAGTGCACACATTATATGACGTCATTGATTATCGAGTAAACATTCAATACAAAGGCAATTTGGTCTAATCTAAGTGGTTTGCGTGAAGAGTTTCTTTCATACAATTCTTCGGGTAGGGGCGAAGCCCCACCCCCGCGTAAGAACGTCTGAGCCCCCCCCCTCCCCAACTCAAAAGAAATTTCCTCATCGATACTCTATAATAAAATTACCGCCTAATTAATGTGTCTAATCTAAAAAGTGGTTTTCTTGCAATGGGACGGTAGACATGTTTTTTTTTGGGGGGGGGGGGGGGGGTGGAGGCGTGGGGGGGGGGTGTGTGGGGGGGGTGGAGGGGTGGGGGGTGTGTGGGGGGGGAGGTGGTGTGTGGGGGGTGGGGGGGTGGGGGTGGTGTGTGTGGGGGTGGGTTGGTTTCAGTGTTTCTTTCAGACTTTTTCCTCCCCGGAGAGGGGTGGGGGGTACTTGAAATTTTCGGGGGCGGGGGTAGAATTTTCTGGAAGGGGCGGACACTGGAAAAAGTATATAATTATATTTCGTTGAATGGGACGGTAGACATGTTTTTTTTGGGGGGGGGGGGGGTTGGAGGGGTTGGGGGGTGGTGTGTGTGTGTGGGGGGGGGTGGGGGGTGGTGTGGGGGGGGTGGGGGTGGGGGTGGGGGTGGTGTGTGGTGGGGGGTGGGGGGTGGTGTGTGGGGGGGTGGGGGTGTGTGTGGGGGGGTGGGTTGGTTTTAGTTTAGAGAAAAGAGACAGCACTATCAGCCTAGCGCCCGTTGTACCCTTCCTCAACGGGCCATTTTTCTCGTACTTGATATTCAGAAAGATAAATATAACTAAACATCGATTTTTTTACTACGCGTATCCTAAGCATAATATCCTTTATCCATAACAACTTTCTCTTTGTTTACGGACATCACCGGCTCAGGAGCAATATTCCCTCTAAGGGGAAGTGGGTAGTGTGCAACTTGTATTTTGTGTGCACGGTGTGCTAAAAGTCTGATACAAATATATACGTATTTTACAAAACGACTGCGCGGCAGGTTCAAAACTACTGCGCGGCCGCGCAACCGCGCAAGAGGGAACATTGCTCAGGAGGTGTCTCCCATTAGCCAGGCAGGCCTCAACACGGCAAACTCCGACTGACTGACTTATGAAGATATCGGTTTGACTGCCGTCCGTCGGTATAAAACAACTATATTTCCTGCCCGACACCTCCGGTGTTAAGCTTATGAACGATTAGATTGTATTTTTTTGAAAAACGTATAACAATGTTGAAATGATTGACCATGTGTCGAATGATACAATATACGACTGCTAATCCAAAAGTCCCGAGTTCCAAGTTCCCTAGTATCACTGGACGTCCATGAGTCCACCCAACCCTAAAGGGCACCTAAACTTTTCTAGCGATAGCAAAGTGCTGAGGTCACATCAACAGCTTCACTCGAAAGGTAAACAGCAATAGTAAATACTTAACTTACGTTTTACAGCAATAAACATCACCAACACAATCACCACCACAGACATCTTGGCCACCCTAATTCTTCTTCCTTAACCATAAACTTCCCAACAATGTTTCTTTAACAGCACTAAATGCTAATTATAAAACAGAGGACCATAGATTTCTTTTTTCTTTCAATAAAGAAGTTCCAGCTATTGGTTTGCATTGATTTGTATTACCTGAGAGGTTTTTTTGTTGTGTTTTGAAATGATAATTAACTTCCCGCCGACAAGCATCGCTCAAGGTTAATTAGGGTTGAATTATTCATAAACCAGATCGTTGGAAAAGACTATTTCGAGCCGAATTTTCGATGTATTACGAACAGTAAGTAAAGTTCCCTTTCAAACCTGACTGTCTATGTGGCAAGTGAAGTAGAGTTCACTTGTTTCTGTGAACTCGGCATATGAAGGGATAGTGTGGTCAGCACTATGCCCAGCCGCCTTACTTTCCCCAACGTGAGTTAGGTACCCATCTGAGCTGGGTGGACACAAAGCCGGTCTACTACTTGAACCCGGATTTGAACTCGAGACTTACGGGCTAGCAGTCCAGCTCTCTAGCGGCAGACCACTCCGTACTGTGGTTAAATTAATAGGAGGAGACGTTTTACGTTTGCTGTGGTTAGCACTGACGATCGACAAGACTCGATGTCTGAAATGTACAAGGTGCTAAACTACTTCGATCACTCTGTCACCAACGAGACGTAGAATACCATGCAGTAGCGTAGCGAGGGGGGGGGGGGTCGGGGGGGGGGGGGGACATATGTCCCCGGGCGCCGGCCTTAGGGGGCACCCAAATGGCTTGGAAAAATAAATTGAAAGGTTGAGGGGGGTGCAAATCGAAAGTTTGAGGAGGGGGGTGCAAATGGAAATCTCAAGGGGGGTGCAAATCGAAAGTTTGAGGGGGGGGGCTGCAAATGGAAATCTCAAGGGGGGGTGCAAATCAAAATCTTGAGGGGGGGTGCAAATCGAAAAGTTTGTCCCCGGGCGCCGGGAAGGGTCGCTACGCCTCTGATACCATGCCAACATCATCAGCAAGATGTCACACTACGTAATATAACACTCATGAAAGAAAAAAAAAGAAAATTCTTATTGTGGCTATATCGGACACTTGTATGCAGAGTTTCGGAAAAAAAAATCGATTTGTATAGAAAATATATTCTTCAACAAATGGTGTCCCTTTAACCCTCACCCCCCCCCCCAGGTCATAACCCCCCCCCCCCCCTGAAATAACACCTCAGATTAATTACCCCCCCCCCCCTCTGTATTTTACCCCAGCCAGTAGTGCATTACACTCTTGAACCTAAACATAATCCTAAAATTAAACCGAACCCTACTCGAAATATATTGTTAGAATTAGGGTTCGGGGTTTTCGCTTGGGCTATGTAATGTGTTAGGGCAGGGTTAGGCTAGCTAAAGATATAGATAGGGTTAGGGTTGTTTGAAATCAAATATCTATACAGTTTCTAATGTGATAGTCTTTACAACTTAAAATAATAATGCGTTTAACAGTTACCACCAATAGGAAGAAAGCCCTGAAAATATTGACTGACCATAACACTATCGTCCCCAATAACTCGTAGAACCGAAACAAAAAGTTTCAAAAACGGATTTTAAAAGCAGCGTATTAATGTTAAACTTTTTTTGTTCTTTTGTTCAAGGCTGAATGTGTAATGAACATTAATTTACATTTTAGCTTTGTATTTAGATGTCACCTTACTGGTGCCTGATCTAATCATTTTGACGACAACTGAATACGTAACAAGCTAATTATATTTTGACAGTTTAAATATGATTGTACTTGGCGAGGCGCCATTGAAGACTGTATCGTTCAGAATGTTTTAAAGCGGCTCTTATTTAAAAGTTTTATGTAGAACGAGAATCCAAAGCTACTCTTTCTACGAATACTTCACATAACGCACAGAAAAAAACTACACAAAAAGTAACATTATACAAGATCTGGTATTGCCTACTGATTCTTACTTATTTTAAGTTTTTCAAATTCCTTAAAAAAATCCATAACTAAACGAAACTTAGAATGGGTTTAGGCAATGACACGTATAAATAGTTGATGATTTTTATCAATGTTCTGTTTTGTATAACTAATTTGTATAGAGTGAATGTTCTTATGTATTATGTGCATTCATTAGTGGTTATTATCTAGCCCGATTCGGCCATTTATTCAGTCAGTGATACTGAAATACTCAGTCAATCAGTTAGTGAGACTCTCAGATAGTCAGTCAGTCAGTGACTCTCAGATAGTCAGTCAGTCAGTGACTCTCAGATAGTCAGTCAGTCAGTCAGTCAGTCAGTGAGACTCAGTTAGTCAGTCAGTCAGTCAGTCAGTCAGTCATTGAGACTCAGTTAGTCAGTCAGTCAGTGAGCAGTTAGTCAATCAATCAGTGAGACTCTCAGATAGACAGTCAGTCACTGAAACTCTCAGATTCTCAGTAAGAGACTCTCAGATACTTAGTCAGACATTGATACTCTCAGATACTTAGTCAGACATTGATACTCTTAGATACTTAGTCAGACATTGATACTCTTAGATATTTAGACATGAAACTTTTAGATAGATCAGATAAGTCAGTCAAGAAACAAATTTAAAAAAAAACGTATATGGTCTTTACCAGGGAAAACTGTTGAGGTGGGTGGGGTGGGGTGGGGAAGTTCTCAGCTAAAGTGGAGCCGGGAGAGGAAGTAATTGGTTGAAGGGAAGCTGAAAATGTCTACTTCCTTCATAAAAATGACAATTAAAGGGCTATAATAAAGAAAACTATGAAATCATGACTTGCTTCCCATTATTTTTATTTATTTATTTATTTATTTATTTATTTTTTGAGCAAGCAAACATTTTTTGTAATTAGGTAAAGGGAACTAATAGAGGATAAACTTGTTTAGTCTGTTTATAAAATACTGAATGCTTTCCCTCTAAAAATAGATAGGACTATTCTGTGATGGCTTGGATTAAATTAGGGGAGTTAATAACTATATTGAGCCAAGTTGTTAAATACTGAGTTGCTTCTCTTAACAGAAATCTAATTTTAGTTTGGCCTTTAAAAAAAAAAATCCTGAAATACAGCCTATATAATTATGAGTGTGTGTTTGTGTGTGCGTGTGTGTGTGCTTTCGTGCGTGCGTGTGAGTGTGTGCATGTGTGTGTAAGAGAGAGTGTGTATGTGTGTATATATGTATATGTATACACATACATATCGTTGCTCCAAAACCAGTTTGTTCTAACTCAAATTTTAAAAAAGAAGAGTTTTAAAAATAACTGGTCTTTTTTTTTAATTTTGATTAAGCGCGTGGTGTGAAAATCGTAATTGATATTTTCAAGAGTTCTGTTATTTCAGTTCTTTGTGTATCTAGAATATTCTAGAACAAAATCCTTTTTTTTATTTCGAAAAAAAAATTAGACGAACGGTTAAGTTAAAGTATGTTACGGCGTTTTGAGTATTCGATTCACCTTACCTCACACGGTTGATAAATATAAGAGGATACTTTATGAACTACAACTGTGTACAATTACGTCTGAAATTATTTTTTTTTTCTTGGGGCTTTGGTGATGGTCGTATTAGTACTAGACTATTTGTCAAATGTGTTAATAAATAACAAACAAGATATGGAGACTAACGGCAGTGGCGTAGCTAAGGGAGGGCGGGTGGGGCGGCTACCTGGGCGCCGACCTTAAGGGGGCGCCAAAAGGGGATAGAAAAAAATATTTAAAAGTTCATTTTAAGCTGAAGTGTTGAATTATATTGTCAAATTAAAGAAAATAAACGTCTACAAGACTTTAAACACTGATTTTACTGTTTTCTACATCAATTGCGTGGCACCAAAAAGAAAAAAAAAATGGTTCGGTATAGTTGCTGGTTGAAAGTGAAACTAACCTTTCCAACTGGATGGGTGTGGGGAGGGGGGGCACTTTTCACCTAATAAGCCGCTACCAGTGTTTCTTTCAGAGATTTCTGAATTTTTCTGGAGGGGGTGGGCGGTAGATGTGTCACCTCCACTGATAGATGTCTGAAAGAGACACTGGTCGCTACGCCTCTGACTAACAGCTGGGATATATCTTTTTTTCCTACTACACACTAGTGTTCGTTAAATTACGTATGCTTCGTTTATTTATATAAATAAGTAGACTATTACGAAATCGTTAGGTTTTTTTTCTATGTGAAAGGTGGCAGTAAGTTTTTGCGTGCGTTGAGATCTACACGAGCTAGCAGTAAGAAATAGGATCTGTCTTCTTGCGTAGAGAAAGGACCTGTCAATATTAGCCGGGGAATCCGTCTTGACACGAGGCTACGTCAGCTTTATGTTGGGGCGGGCTGAGTATGGTGCTTTGTTTGTGTCATATATAATGTTTTTAGTGGAATATTTTTATTTTTATTTTTTATAAGGATTCGAATATTAAGTATTGCAATAAATCAGAAATATTTGTTTAAAATATTATTAAAGACATTTTAAACACTCGGTAAATCAGCTATTTCAACATATTCTGCTTGTTTTTACTATAGTTTTGCAGTTTTTACTATAATTTACTCTTTTGAATTAATGTTGTTATAGCCTTGCTTTGTTAAAGCTCTTTATAAGTTTGTTTTGTAAATCATTCGCTATCTTATCGTGAGAAAAGTATGCAAAGTACTCTTACGCGCTTGACGGCCGATGGGGCAGGTGGAGTAGATTTTATCATTAGTCTTTAACATAAGTTTACGAACGATACAAAATCTGCCTTTGTTCTTAAATATAACATTATTACTATATTAGGTCGATGTCAAAGAAATATTTTCTTATAAGCCCTTCGTCGTAAAATGCTACTCTCATCTGTACTGTTTATTTTTATCGTCAGTGTTTCTTCCCGACTTTTTTCTCCGGGGGAGGGGAGGGGGTATCTGCAATTTTCGGGGTGAGGACTAAAATTTCCGGAGGGTGGGTGGGTGGGGTGGCTGACATTCTTAAAAGTATATATTTTCTATGTAAATTCCTTTTCGTCCTGGGGGGGGGGGGGGGGGTGGGGGGGTGGTAGACTTTCTTGGGGGGGGGGGGGGGCAGGGGGGTTCTGCCAAACCACACCCCCCCCCGGAAAGTTGTGGAAGAAACTCAGTTTATCGTGTTTCTGAATAGCAAAGAAATAATAAATTTTAAATAGTGCCTGTACTAGTAAACCTTACACTACAATGTGATATCGTTGGCCTGTTTCTTAGGTGGCATTCAAGCGCTCGTTAAAATATAAATCTATCTAAAATTCCATAGACAGATAAATTAGAGGTGTATAGACTGCTAGACAAATATATAACATATTGTCTTTTTATTTCCATTGTACGGATTAAAATTATTAGTAACATTACGTAAACAAAACGTAAAAAATATAATATGACCAACGCGGGTTTCCGTACATGCCAGCGTGCCATTCATGGCAGACGGTAGTTTGTTATTTTAGCTGAACGATTTGACGACACAGCGGCACGGCGAGCCGACGTTCCCCCGCGAGAACCCAACATGTGGCCTCGGTTTGCAAAACAATTCGGGGGCCTAATTGAGAACGGAAAATAAAAAACACGTGAAGGGGAATAAAACGGAAAACGGACGGTATTTATTCAGCAGTCGATTAAAAAATTCTTTCACTTCGGATTTACAAAGTCGTTTAAAATTGAACGACCTGTGTTTTTTAAAAATAAAAAAGTTCATTAAAAAGGTAAATTGTTTTTTTGGTCAATTAGTTATAGTGATTTTAAATGGGTTTCTTTTAATTATTTAACTTGTGATAGACAGGTGTCTGTGTTTAAAAATTAATTAAAGACTTACTTTTTATTTTTACTTTTAAGATAAATTAAACGCAGCTATTCCTAACCATTTGCTACATAAATTGAATTACTTTATAATGTGTTAATCATATTTATTTTTCTATACGCTTTTAATTTGTTTAACAATTAATTAGTCTTCCTAAATAGTTAAAAGTTTGGTTATATTAATTAATTTAAAGTGCTAACATAAGAGAGGGTCTATGCAGTATATTCAGGGGCGGAACTACAGTGCCGCCAGACCCCGCATTGCAGGGGGGCCCGGGACGTTTAGGGGCCCGCAGCCGACCATAATCCATTTTTTTACAGTTAAAAAAAAAATAATCTTCTTTCATTTTTGACTTCATGGTTGTTTTGTAAAAAGAATACTGCAGCTGCGGTTGGATTTTCTTTATTCTATAGACACCATCTCAAGTCCTCTTTCTCCTACAATCAAACACACGCTGTTGTCGGCAAAATTATTTTGAAAATAGACCCATCGCGTGAAAGATACGCAATTGTTCAAACCACTTCCATGACTTGTTTCCCTTTTTTAAATAGTCAAATATGTGTGCTCTTAAGCACCTTTTAATAAATTTGCACTAAACAAATTAAAAAGCAATTAATTCTCTTAATTATTATTTTTAAAAAAATACATAATAAAGAATAACAATGCATAAAAAGGAAATGCATTTAAAACTAATAATATAATAAGAAAAAAAACATAAAAATAAACATAAGGCGAGAAACCATTACACATACACAGCTTTCATGCTTTATATTATTTCGACCGTCCTACTCATGGAGGCATCATAGCAAACAATGAAACATGTTAAAACAGAGATTTCAAAACAGACTAATAGCAGTCACTCAAATGAGCTGTTGTAACTTGTTTTTACTTTTTAATAAAAACTAAGTATTTTTAGTGATTTTATTTTTAAAATTTCGAACAAGCCCGAAATGAGTATTCTGTGTTGGTATTTCCGTATATATATATATATATATATATATATATATATATATATATATATATATATATATATATATATATATATATATATATATATATATATATATATATATATATATATATATATATATATATATATGTATATATTATATATATATGGGGCCCAAAAAAATTCTTTGCGGGGTGGCCCTTTTTTTCTAGTTCCGCCACTGAGTATATTATATTACTTCTGTATCTGTTCAATACGGTATTGAACTGCTGAAGAATATTTAAATTTTCATTCATAGGTTAACAAGGGGCGCTAACCCATCTAGTCAGGTTAGTGAATTACCGGGAATTTCTTGCTGTTTTTTTTTAACTTAGTGAGGTGAGCGATAAAAGGGAGATAACTCGCGTGATTTAAAGGCGGGTGTGCATTGTAAACAAGTTTAAAACAGCCGTGCTAATCTTCCAACTCTTCGGCCTGAATTAACGCGAGTCAGCTTGGCTTACAAGGGGGTGATATTTTATACTTTTATTTTTTGGGGAGGATTGGTTCTTATTTTAACTACTACCGTGTGTCATTTATTAATACAAAGTCGTGAACTGGGTATGCATAGGACCGCGCCTCTTCCGGTAATGTTACCAAATAAAAATGGTCCTTAACTTGGTCCGTTAGTGTAGGGTAAGTGTCAACGTTTGAGTATAATTATCAGATGGTTCGTTTTTATTGTTTTATTATGTTTGTTTTTCATAGTTAGGCTAATGGTAGTAATAAATGGCAAGTCAGCTTTTTTTTAAATAGCTATGATAAAGATTTGTTATTATTCTGCGTATATAAATGGTACCTTATATCACATGTATTGCCGTGATGAGTTTTAGTGAAAGGCAAAGGTCATGTCATGGGATAGGAACTTAAGGACGAGGATAGCAGTGGCGTCGCTAGATCGGGTGTCGCCCGTTATAGCACCTCATGGAAAAAATAGTTATATATGTATGTATGTATATATATATATAAATATATACATATATATATATATATATATATATATATATATATATATATATATATATATATATATATATATATATAATTCATTTTACTGAGAAAAAGCATATTTTTTCTAGATATTTTGCAATTCTTTTTTGTCTTGATGTCACCCCCTAAATGGTGTCATCCGATGCTGTCCGCACCCCCTCCCCCCGCCTTGCGACGCCTCTGGAAGATAGTACTATCAGCAAGACAAGGGTAACCCATCTAATCCCGAATTTATAATACGCGACTATGATCAATGCTTTTGTAACATCTAGATCTAACTCTAAAATCTTATTAACTAAATGGTTTTTTTTTTTAATGTACAAGAAAATGAAGATCTCGACTTCTGGTTTTGAAACTATTTGATAATATTTAATAAACAGGGACATATTTATTTGTTCTAACTTCCGAGCGAGCTCCAAGTTACCCTGGGTTATGGATTGAACTTTAACTTAGTCTAACATCGACCTATCTCTCTAGTTTCTCATTCTATTCTAGCATCCGTTACACAACACGGCTAAACACTAACAGCATAGAGTAGGGGGGTGGCGGTGGGATTGCGTGACGTAAATAATGTCCTCCCCCCTTGAATTATGTAACGATAATCACATTCCTTAGTCCACCGTTACACTTAATCACATTTATTAACCCACCATCACCAAGGCATGCTGTTTTCGTCTTGTTTTTATTTTCCCAATCTATCGAAGTTTCGTTTTGGGTTATTTGAAGTGGAACCACAGACTGAGATATGGTTAATGCATTTCGATACTTGACATAAACAAGAACATCATATCCTTAACCCTGACAATTTCCCTAGTTATTTCAGAAGTCCTTATTTAATGCTCCGCCGTAGTCTAACTAAACATATCGTGTTGTATTTAATTTATGTTAGGAGGACTATGTAGTATGGTATTAGTTGAACTTTTTCTGCTGGTAAAATTGTATTGTGCGATCTGTTGTTAGGTTAAACTTAGGCTTAGGGTAAGATATGTTTTAATGACGAGGTTTAGTGTAGTGTTGCAATATAGATTAACATCACGTCTTGTTGGTTTAATCAGAGCCCTTTTTTTTTCTTAAAAGGGTACTACAGAAATTTGCCATTGGAAATTAAAAACCAGATCAACTGTGATTTTAAATAATTAAACTGGCCTTTTCTCAACCAAGATAGAGATATCTATTAAACAACAGGACACTACAAAAAATTGCCAGAGGACTATAAAAGGAGATCGAATTGTGATTTTAAAAGAGTTAAACTGGCCTTTTCCCAACCACGTTGATGGTAATTATTAAAACAACAGAACTACAGACATTTGCTAGGGGAATATAAAAACATATCGAACTGTGATTTCAAAGAGTTAAACTGGCCTTTTCCCAACCAAGTCAGAGATACTGTTGGCGTCAGTATTAGGGCTAGTTGGCCCCCTCTGCGTGTTTACAGTTCTGATCAACGGTTTACACCGGGCACCATTTCCTTCCGCACTGTGGCAGTTGGCAGAAAGGAAGGAAGGAAGGAAGCAGACTATTCCAACAGTTACGTCAACGTGTCACAAGGCTCAGGGACTGACCTTTTCACTCAGGAGAAGAATGCATCTCTCCCTCGTCTTGAAGGCGTGGAAACGGGGAAACCCGGATCGGCGATTCTAATTTCTGCATGTCAATTTTGTTACCTGGAGCGTTCTCGGCATAAGTAAGTTGAATTTTTTTTTATTTTTTTTTTTGTACATTAAAAAAATTTGCTTTTAGATTTTTTTTAAAAATTATATCGAACTGTTTTTAGAAACTTCAAAACTGCCATCAATTCTTAATATTAGGCCGTTGATTACAAAATAAAACTGTATTAAATTAATATTGTAGTATATAGATGATTATTGGTAGGAACTGAATTTTGGTACCTTGGTATCACAGGCTTATGTAGTGGGTGTATAATTAGATCCTAGAGACATTGACTCGTGTTTTTGTTGTTACATTAGGACCTGGAGTCATTGACGAATGGCCAGGTTGGACATTTAGAGCCTGGAGTCATTGACTCATGATTAGGATGTATAGCGTGGAGTCATTGACTCATGTTTAGGTTTTATTATAGCCTGGAGTCATTGACTCATGATTAGGATGTATAGCCTGGAGCCATTGACTCATGTTTAGGTTGTATAGCATGGCGTCATTGGCTCATGTTTAGGATGTATAGCCTGGAGTCATTGACTCATGTTTAGGATGTATAGCCTGGAGTCATTGACTCATGTTTAGGATGTATAGCCTGGAGTCATTGACTTGTGTTTAGGTTGTATAGCCTGGAATCATTGACTCATGTTTAGGGTGTATATCCATGAGTCAACCTGAATCATGTTTAGATTGTATAACATTGAGTCAGTGACTCCTGTTTAGGTAATCGCTAATAGATTCCCTGGAGTCATTGACTCCTGATTAGGTAGTTGCTAACAGAATCCCTGGAGTCAAAGACACTTGTTTATTTAGTCGCTAACAAATGCCCTGGAGTCAATGACTCCTATTTTGGTAGTCGCTAACAGATACGGTCCCACCATAAAACATGGACGAATCAGGATTGCCTCAATAAAAGGCAATAAATGTTTTATTGTTGCTGTCACGTGGTATTTGTGTCAAACTTTTATTGTTGTTGTCACGTGGTATTTGTGTCAAAGTGACACTGATGATGTTTGGTTTAAGTCGCAGCAGTTAGAGAACTCTAGGCCTTACGCTAACCCTAGGCCTTGCTGGCACTATAAAGGCTTTATGACACTATTTCTACGACTACTGACATTTTGACACTAGGCCCACTGACACAAGATCTAGACCTCGTGACACTAAACTAGACCTAGGTCTTTTAGTACTTAGTTCAGGCCTACTGAAACAAACCCTAGGCTAACTGACACTAACCCTAGGCCTTTTTACACTAGTCCTATGCCTACTGACACTAACTCTAGGCCTTCTTACACTAAACCTAGGCCTTCTTACACTAAACCTAGGCCTTCTTACACTAAACCTAGGCCTTCTTACACTAAACCTTGGCCTTCTTAAACTAAACCTAGGCCTTCTTACACTAAACCTAGGCCTTCTTACACTAAACCTAGGCCTTCTTACACTAAACCTTGGCCTTCTTAAACTAAACCTAGGCCTTCTTACACTAAACCTAGGCCTTCTTACACTAAACCTAGGCCTTCTTACATTAAACCTAGGCCTTCTTACATTAAACCTAGGCCTTCTTACACTAAACCTAGGCCTTCTTACATTAAACCTAGGCCTTCTTACACTTAACCTAGGCCTTCTAAACTAACCCAATGCGTATTGACACTAGTCCTATACCTGTTGCCCAATGCTCAAACTGACTCAAACTTACCAATGTGAAAACTCTACCATAATGAACACAGCACTTAACATGAAGAAATTAAACGTAACACAGCTAAACACAATAATTACACATTGCTTACAAACATTAGTATCATCTTCTTCGTATAATTATCGTCATTACTAGAACTTTCTGGTATTTAATATTTTCTGTAAATTCTCTTCCACTCCATCTTTTTTTTTTAGACCTCAGGCTCTGGGCTTGCTACAGAAAGTTATCTTAGACTTGCTACAGAAAATTATCTTAGACTTGCAACAGAAAATTATTAGACTACTTATTTTTATTGTCCGTGTATTTTTTTTTTTTTTTTTTTTTTTTTTTTTTTTATGTCAACAACACTGAATGCTATTTGAGAAAGAAAAATAATTCTATAAAGTTTTGTGAGAAAATCAATTCACTGTGGTCAAAATTTACTCAATGTACACATCAGTTCAATCGTGCGTACACCCTTTCACGCGCACACACACACACTACACACACACACATAACACAAACACACGTTTTTGACGCCTTCGACAAAAGTTGTTTCGGGAATTTCCACAGTTGACAATAGACAGGGGGAAAAAAAATTTCACACCCTCGATGTCACCATGGGCTGCGCAGTCAGCACTGCAAATATTGGCCCTAGCTCGGGGAATGAGATGAATACGTCACAAGTCACGATCACCTGACTTCAATATTTATGAACGTTTCTGAAGATAGTCTCCCTTCGAGCAATTATTCCCGCTAGCCTCCCTTTAAAAAAAATGTGAATGTTTTCCTTCCCCTGAAACAAAATATAAATTTGATTGGATTTTTAAATAGCAAAAAGACTTTACTAATTCTATTTTTTCTAAGTCTTCTGCCAAGGTTACTCTTTAGAAATAGGCCCCAGATGCGTAGCGACCCCTCCCCGCGCTCGGGGACAAACTTTCTATTTGGCGCCCCCCCCCCCCCCCTCATGTATTTTTTATATTTATAATTCAAAATAGCAGCTAAAATGAACTTATTTTGGCGCCCCTAGGGTCCACGCCCGGGGACATATGTACCCCCCCCCCGTCGCTACGCCTCTGATACGCCCTCACCCTTTAACCCACACACACACATTACCCCCACATACTGACACACACAGTACCGAGCGCTATCCAGCCAAATATTAAACAACTTTCAGCGCCTACGCACGTGTTTATGAATAGGTAGGACAACCGAAACTCAAAACAGGAAAACGACGAATTATAAATAATTTACTATTTTGTAAACTATTCTACAGCCAAACGTAAACATACATTTTAAGAACATTTTTTTATTAATGGTAAAAAAAAGTTTAGCGTGGTGATTTGTTAATTACATTAATTACAGCGTAGAATGTAACGGTGTAATTGTGTAAGTTTAAATTAAATAGAATTTGGTAGGTGAATTGTAATTTTGTTGTGGTTCACACTTCAGGTCATGGGAAGTTGTGGTTATGAGAGGGTTGGGTTGGTATGGGTTGTCGGTTGGGGAAGGGAGGGTTGGCTTGGGTTGCATGAGGAGTGGGTTGGGTTGGATGATCAGCGGGTTGGCTGGGGGGTTGGGGGCTGTTGAATTGGATGGAGGAGGGTTGCGTTAAAAAGGGATGGGGGGTTGGGTGGGGAGATTAGGGTTGCGTGAGGGTTGGGTTGGAAGAGCATTTGATTAGTTGGCAGAGCTGTGGGTGGAAGGTGGTCAATTGGTGTGAATAGCGTGTGTGTGTAGAGGCGGGGGGAGGGGGGGGTGAGCCGTATTAGTATATTCTCATAGTATATTCAGATAGTATTGCAAGACAGTATATATCAAGACAGTATTTCAAGACAGTATTACAAGATAGTATTACAAGACAGTATATCAATATAGTATGGCAAGACAGTATATCAAGAAAGTAAATTCAAACAGCATCTTTAAAAAGCACCTCCTCTATGACGATATATATAATATATTGTGCAGGTGTTAGAAATCTCCCCAAATATAAATACCTGTAAAGGTACGGCTATCCAATTTCGTTTCCCGTCAGTAGATAAACATTATGATGTAATCGTTTGTCGAAACCCGAGTTGTTGGCGGTGGTAAATAAATCAGCTCGTTAACGGGAGATAAGCTCAGATGGGCTTAATTAATCTCATTAACCCGGCGAGGCTCGAGCAGGGGGTTACTTAATTGCAAGTGGCGCGTTGAGGTTTTCAGGCGCCCGAGAGACACAGAAGGAATGTGTGTCTTTGTTTCTTGTCTTGTGTTAGTGTACGGTGTGTTGTGTATCAAACGAAGCAGTTGCGAGTTGGGATAAGGGGACGTAAATAAGAGCTGGAACAAAAGGGACATAACTAGCGATGGCCTACGTCGCTGTTATTTTAGTAATTGGTATAGTGTACTAGGATTCTTAAGTTGTGTTTTTTTTGTTTCTTATCCGTACCTCAAGTGATTATTTGTCTGGTAGCCTACTAGTTTAAAATGGGATGGTGTGGTCGGATGGTAGAGCCCATGACTGCTAACCCGAATGCCTCGAGGTCGGATACTCAAATCCGTAGGGCGGCGTATCTTAGTCCACCCTGCTCTGATGGGTACATGACTCACGTAAAGTAAAGGCAGCTGGGCGTAGAGCACTGTGCATTCATATGACGAGGTTACAGAAACAGATGAACTCTACTTCATCTAGTATCTTCTACTTTAAAACGGCTATTGTGTCCGGGCAAGCCCCCCCCCCCCCCCGCCCCATCATCGGTAACAGCGCGTCAGTCATCATCTTAATATGGTAGACAGTGTCTTCTTCTTTGTTCATAGTTGTTTAGTTAGATGGGATCCCCCCCCCCCCCAACACAATCAAGTACTACGTGTCAACTTGTTAAGCGTCATATATGCTGTAGATTCAGACCAGCCCGCTTTTCCTTCTCGATTTGCTTCCAGCCAAGAACAAACTACAAGGCAGCAGTTGTTTGTATTTGCTGTTCTCTTTCTTAGATGAGCTGCTGTCCCCAGCTAACAAGCCTTATCGGCCCGGGGGTGCGAACTTTTCGGCATAAGCTTTACCGACCCCACCTCACCGATGTCCAGACAACCACTAATGGGATATATATATATATATATATATATATATATATATATATATATATATATATATATATATATATATATATATATATATGTAGCTAGGGTGGGCCTAACTACTAGTTACAAATCTGATAACGAACGAGAAGCCGAGACGCAGTATTGCAGTCTGACGCAACCGATAACAGGTGGCTTATTGAAGTCGGACTGATAACAATCTCAAAGCCAACGCGTGCTATTTTGGGAAACGGTACGAAGAGAGTTAGAAGGCCTGTCAACTTTGATTGATAGGATGCAGATGTTATTTCACGGACTGTACGCTAGAACTGCGTAACTAGTGGTCGGAGACATCGAGTACAAGTATCGATTACGGAGGAATACAAGTATGCAGACGAGTACGGATACAAGGGATAAATAGGAGGGGACGGCAGAACTCGCTCTCTTTCCGTTTCATCGCTTGCTTTAGATCAGTCAGTCTGTGTGACATACTCAAGTTGGTTATATTGTGTTAAGAAGGACAATAGACATGTGGATTCAGTTATATGAAGCCTAGTGAGGACTGTTAGGGGGTCAGTTGATTCAGACTATTATTGTGAAACATTTCTGTTGATTCATTGTGTTATATTGAAGCATTTCTTGATTCATGTAATAAAAGGATCAATAGCGAACCTGCATCTTCGAGTCTTTCTACTGTAGTCGATGTTGTGTAGCATGAGTGGTTCAACTCGTTACAATTGGCGTTGTCGGGCAGGATAGACTCGGGAAAGGTCACATTTGGCGTTGCGAACAGGATAGATGCAACTAGCCTAGGTCACATTTGGCGTCGTCGAGCAGGGTGAATTCAACTAGACTTGCCGTTTTAGGCACCCATAGTCAACCTTGTGCATAACTGTGTTTAGTGTGTGTGTGAATTCGGATATTCAGGAACTGTGAAAATCGAGGAAAATTTTTTCATACACACGGTAAGAAATGTCTTTTTTTATTTGAAGGAAATAAATAAAAGGGAAAACTGGAATCAGAATCGAGGAAATTGAAAAGAACAGAGATGAGACACCTTTCATTATCATTCTGGCTTGGTGTCACATGCTCTTTTGCTGCTGCAAGCATGTGGCTCAGTATACCCCTAGTGGTAGCACCAACTACCCTGGGGACAGCTATGGGGCTGACCACCAGCATCCAGATAATTGTCATTGGTATCTCCAACTGGGTTGTTGGACAAATACTAGGCAAAGATGACAACCAAGAGATAGATGTAACCCTTAGACACTGGAAATGTGTCATGATCTCCCTTTTGGGCAACACTATCTGCTGCATAGCTGCAACATTTTTCCTTGGTGTGAGGGGCAGACGCGGGAGTGGTATTTTAGATATCGGAAAGGAACAGAAACTCCTGCTGGCCCAACAATCTGAGCCAGATGAAGAAAGCCCAGAGATAGGCAACGGTGAAGATGACCCTTTGCCTCCAGATGGACCAGGACAAAATGTGGACAAAAAGCCGATCCATATTGTGGTCCTGCCCAGTGAGTCCCACATCAACAAATTTTACGGGGACGGTAATCCAACTTTAACCAACAGGTTCAGTGAAGAGGTCAGGGCTGCCTGGACCTCAAGATATATGTCACCAGAGGAAAGATTAAGACTGCTGATGGGAAGTATAGGAGAGACGGTCAGGGCAGAGGTAGAATGCCACGATAAAACCATCCAATCAGATCCAGATAAGGTGCTGGATCTGATTATGGAGACCTTTGGAGAGAGACGGTCGGGTTCGCAACTGCTAACGGTGTTAGTAGGCTTGAAGCAGAGAAGGGCGGAGAGTGTGATGGAGTATTCACACAGAATGAACAGGGCCTTTGTCGCGGTAAAGGGCAAAATACCCGACATTGATGTGCGCCTACTGAGGGACCATTTCATCGAGGGGCTGGCAACCCCGATCCTAAGAAGAGAGTTGAAAGAGGAGGTCCACAAAGACCCGCAGTTGACCTTCCTTCAGGTCAGGAACTCAGCGATCCGCAGGTCCGAGGATGAGGACCAATCGAACGGTTCGGTGGACAAAGTCTCTGTGCCTGAACAGAGACAATCCCCACCCACAGGGGCCGACACGGTGGAAACCATGATGGCTCAACTGTTGGCCCACCTGGATAAGGTTAACCAAAGATTGGAGAGGTTAGAAAGCAGGTCAACAGCTGAGGATCAGGACAAAAACGGGACAAAACAGAGACAGGTTGGACAGCCGCGACCTGCCGGTCCATCGCTCCGGTGGACGGCTGATGGTCGACCAATTTGCCTGTCCCGCTCACAACCCGGACATATGGCACAACACTGTCCGGTGAAACGATCGCTCTCTGTAGGGCAGGTCAAGGCTACAGAGCGGCGAGGTTATGGCGTAAGAAACAAAAGGAAACAAACAATGAAAGAGAAATTATCCGATATGAAAAAAATGAACTGTGAAATGAACTTGAATGTTGAAAAGTTTCAAGTGAACAATTTGTTGGCTAAGAAAAATGATGATAAGGAAGAAATTGGTAGACTTAAGAATGAGATCTCAATGTTAACCAGGAAACTGGATAGGGAAAGTTCATGCAAATTAAAAGCACAGGAGAAATGTTCATCTTTAGAGTGTCTGTTATCGGAAGAAGTAAATAAAAATAGTAGACAACAGAACAGTGTTGGCAAACTAGAAAAATTATCAGATATTGAAAAAGAACTTCAAATTACAGCAAGGCTGGGATCCATCGAACAGCGATGGGCAGCAGAATTGGCACTCTTTGACCTGGAGAGAAAATATCGCCCAGGGCAGTCCAATGGTAATGCTGACGCGTTATCAAGGAATCCTTACGAGAGACCGGGTGATGAGGAAGAAACGCTGACAGGAATATGTGAGGTCAGAGCGTCAACAGATATCCCTCATGGGGTACAAGTGATGCAGAACGGGCAGACCGGGGTGGAGCACATATCCACGGAACCCGGACATATGGACAATAGTGATTTTAATTGCCTTAATCACCAAAAGATAAGAGATGCCCAGAGAACGGATAGTGGCTTACAACCGCTATTGAAATACGTCCAGGAACAAAAATTCCCAGGAAGAAGGGAAAGAGAACAATTTGGTCGAGAAACAAAGAAAATACTGAGTCAGTGGGACCGTCTCAGTATAGAGGATGGTGTTCTCATGCGGAGAATTCATGACCAAATTGATGGGACAATACACCAGGTGGTGGTGCCTGGAAAGTTACGAGGAGAAGTACTAAGGTTGGCACATGACAGGGCAGGACACCAGGGTCAGGACAGGACGCACAAAATATTACGACGGAGGTGTTACTGGCCCAATATGGAAATGGAGGTCAAACGCCATTGTGAGGCTTGTGTGAGGTGTCAGCATGCGAAAATGCCAGTTGTCAAAATGAGACAGCCATCGGGACACCTATTAGCGACAAAACCACTAGAAATTGTGGCTATGGACTTTACGTCGTTGGAGCAATCATCGGATGGGACGGAACATGTGTTGGTAATGACTGATGTATTCACCAAATGGACGGTGGCGGTGCCCACGCGAGATCAGACTGCCAAAACAGTGGCAAAGGTCTTAATAGAACATTGGTTCATCAAATATGGCATACCAAGACAATTACATTCTGACCAAGGAAGGGCTTTCGAGTCAGAAGTAATTAACCAACTGTGCAGCCACTACGGGATTAACAAATCTAGAACAACCACATTTAATCCGAAAGGAAACGGACAGTGTGAACGGTTCAACCGCAGCATGCATGATTTGCTGCGTACGCTAGAACCTGAACAGAAAAAACGTTGGCCTGATTTTCTCCCAGAGTTGGTATATCTATACAACTGCACACCCCATGCCACAACCGGCTTTACGCCATACATGTTGCTGTTCGGACGGGAGGCTCGACTCCCTCTTGATTTGTTCTTAGGAAAAAGGGAGAGTATGACTGGCTCATACACCGCACTGGAATATGTGAATGAACATATGAGAAGAATTAGAGAAATGTACAGGGTAGTACAGGAAAGACTAGAACATGAAGCACGGCGAAGGGAACCGCCGGTACAGACAAAGGACCCGCCACTCAAACTGAATGACAGGGTATTACTGCGTAGTCACCCGTTAGGCAGAAACAAAATCCACGATCTCTGGGGACAGGAGATATGGCAAGTCGTGGAGATGCCTAAAGCAGCAGGTGGCCCCTTTAAGATAAGACCCATCGATCACGCCAAACCGGATCGGTGGGCGAATATTGCTCAATTAAAGAAATATTGGAATAGGCAAGAAGAGCAGTTACACACAAGGAAATCCAAGACAATTAGGGAACCGGAAACTATAACGGAAATTCACATACCCATCCCGGAACCATATCACCATCATCAGAACAACCGCGATACACAAGTGGAGGATAACGGCAACAAAGAGGATCCCGTTCCTTCCAGAAGCAGAGAGACAGTAGACCATCAGATAAGTGGTCCGCGGAGAAGTTTGAGGAACAGAAGGAAGACGAAATTTTTTGTCAGCAACCATCAAGTCTTTCATGGTCGCGCTGGTATGAGAACAGACTGTTCAAAAAGCTATAAAAGTGAACTGGTGAAGGCACCAAACGAAAAGGGTGGATGTGAATTCTAGAACTGTTTTGTGTCTCAGGAAGACGATGTAGACACAGTTGAGATGTTAGATAGGTATAACTGTCAATCGTATACGAATGGGACGTCGTGGACAGTGAGTGGAACAATAAAATTTTTTTACGATTATGCGATTGACTCTGGAGGAGTGCACCTGCCAGGCGTTGTTTGTGGTTCAAAACACACAAAAAAAGGCAGGGGTGGATGTAGCTAGGGTGGGCCTAACTACTAGTTACAAATCTGATAACGAACGAGAAGCCGAGACGCAGTATTGCAGTCTGACGCAACCGATAACAGGTGGCTTATTGAAGTCGGACTGATAACAATCTCAAAGCCAACGCGTGCTATTTTGGGAAACGGTACGAAGAGAGTTAGAAGGCCTGTCAACTTTGATTGATAGGATGCAGATGTTATTTCACGGACTGTACGCTAGAACTGCGTAACTAGTGGTCGGAGACATCGAGTACAAGTATCGATTACGGAGGAATACAAGTATGCAGACGAGTACGGATACAAGGGATAAATAGGAGGGGACGGCAGAACTCGCTCTCTTTCCGTTTCATCGCTTGCTTTAGATCAGTCAGTCTGTGTGACATACTCAAGTTGGTTATATTGTGTTAAGAAGGACAATAGACATGTGGATTCAGTTATATGAAGCCTAGTGAGGACTGTTAGGGGGTCAGTTGATTCAGACTATTATTGTGAAACATTTCTGTTGATTCATTGTGTTATATTGAAGCATTTCTTGATTCATGTAATAAAAGGATCAATAGCGAACCTGCATCTTCGAGTCTTTCTACTGTAGTCGATGTTGTGTAGCATGAGTGGTTCAACTCGTTACAATTGGCGTTGTCGGGCAGGATAGACTCGGGAAAGGTCACATTTGGCGTTGCGAACAGGATAGATGCAACTAGCCTAGGTCACATATATATATATATATATATATATATATATATATATATATATATATATATATATATATATATATATATATATATATATAATGTAAAAAAAAGAGTTTTCAAATATCATTTTTCCTAAACTTAGTTTACATCCTATAATACAGTCGACACACACAAACACACACTTTGCTAACCATTAAATTTATTGACATAAAAATCTGCACCATAAAGCGTATATAAATATTTTCTCGATCTAGATCAATAGAACAAGGAAGTCTGAATTGGTCCTGAATTGCGTGTGTATTTCATCAACAACTTATACAACAGGACAGAGGCACATCCCCCCTCACCCACCCACCCCTATGTTCCAGTTACGTACCGACCCCCGCCCCCCTCGCCCTCAACGAAATAGAATGTATTTAGAAAATATATACTTTTACAAACATTTAGTGCGCTCCCCCCCCCCCCCACCTGAAATTTTTCACGCCCCCCCCCCCTCCCCCGGAGAACAAAGTCTGAAAGAAACACTGCTCATATGACGGAATACCTTCAACACATAACTCTACAATGGTTTGTGTCACTAGCCTAGTCCTAGGCCAAATAGTAATCCTAATCTCATCATTACAAGGTGGGGCTAACTTTTCCAAACATGTGGATAGTGGATATAAATAACGGATAAGAACTATACAGAATGATCAGCCTACAATTTATCCATCATGTCTCATCTCTTCACTCCCTCCAACCCCCATCCCCTCCCATCTGTCAATTTTTATTTTACTTATCTTCCCTGATCAAGTTTGAATCTACTCTTTTATGTTGCTTAACAACACTACGAATTCCACGACCACAATTATGGTAACTTAATTTATACACAATTATCTTCCTCGCGCTTTTATTGTCTATTAGTCTACGAGCACACATCACGTGGTTAAATACACCCAATAGAAAACGTTACAGATGAAGTCACTCTTGACATCACTAAACAGCGGTAAAAAAAAAAATTCTTGTTTATTTAATCACTGGTGAAAAGGGAGGTAAATGATGTCTTGTGTTGTTGGCTGACCTCCCCTTGAATAATTTAACTACCATTGACAAATAGATAAACCTGGCTCTATAATCGGTGGAGCCTTGAGCCGCTTGCGGTGGAGCCGGGCACAGCTGGGGCTTAAGAATTTTTTATGGTCCGTGTGCGTTTTCGCCACAATGGCTATCGATATCATTTTGACTTCAAACAATGCACTATTTCACTGATTATTTTGTACAAATCATACTCAGATAAAACACAGAATTGAAAGAAAATAACTTGAAACTAGTAAAAGGAAATTTATAACACTATATATATATATATATATATATATATATATATATATATATATATATATATATATATATATATATATATATATATATATATATACATATATATTATATATATAAATATATATATAATATATATTTAAGGGCGACGCTAGGTGGGGGGGGGGGGGGAGTGCGGACCGCACCGCACCGCACCGGATGACACCATTTGGAAGGGGGGGGGTACCCCAAGACAAAAAAATTCCAACATATGTAGAATAAATATGTTTTTTGCCAGTACAATGAATGGTTAATTAGAGTTAAAGATTATTTAAATTACATAATGACGATCTCGACAAAGGTGAGGGGGGGGGGGTAGTGACACCGTGAAGTAAACATGCAAACTATAGAGAAATCAATGTTACTTCCAGCTGTATTAATAACTGACTATAGATAAACATCGTTAGTATTAAATGTGAACACTTAAAAGCTTTTAACAGGGGGAGGGTGACACCATGAGATGCCGCACCGGGTGACACCTGTATGCATATATATATATATATATATATATATATATATATATATATATATATATATATATATATATATACATAATGTGTTTGTGTGTATAGTGTGATTGTTTCATGTACTATTTTCATTCACGCGTCCTGTCTTTCGAAGAAAACTTTCAATTCCTGCTTTAATTTCTACCAATCAAGACAATGTCTTGTTACCCTCAGTGGTTCTATCGCCGTGTAGCCTCGCTCTAAAATACACGGATGCCTCCAATTTGAAGCTACCGCTGTTGGCTGATGGAGCGCAGGGCCGCCCTGGCAACATGGGCCATCGAGGCACTAAATTGTCCTGCCTCGGCAGAAAAATCCTGGCACCTGCTCGCCAGGATTACCGCGCGCACCATTTAGCTCAAATTCATTTTGACAGGGGCGGTAATTCCCCGCGATTTACGGCGTGAGTCGCCCAGTGAATAGTTTATCGTTTCGTCTTGGCACGGATAAGCGCGGGGAGGGAGGGAGGGGGGGGGGGGGGTAGTTGGGGCGGGGGGGGGGGGGGTAGTCAGGTAAGGTGGGATCAAGTTAGGTAAAGATGGATTTTAGTAGAGGTAATAGGGTCAGGTAAGTTGGGATACAGATTGGGGTCTAAAGAGGGAGCTAAGTGCTGGGGGTCAAGTAATCAATGGGGTTAGGTAAGTTGGGATCTAGTGTGGGGTCCAATGAGGGAGATAGGTGCTGGGGTCAAGTAAATAATGGGGTCAGGTAAGTTGGGATCTAGTATGGGTAGTGGGGTCTAAGGATAGAGTCCATTGCTGGGGTCAATAATAATGGGGTCTAAAGAGGGGGTCTAGTATAGGTATAGGGATCTAAAGAGACCTATTAGCCTTGAAACACAACATATTAGTTTGACAGACGGTATGACAGTTTGACCGACAGTTTGAAAGACAGTATTAAAGCATGACAGACGCCATGTGTGTATGACAAAACACAACGATAGCATGACAGAATCCATGATAGTCTGGCATAGATTGAGAACCGCTGATACAAGTCTGACAGACCCCAATATGACTAACACCAGTATAGCAAAAACCAATATGACTAACACAAACATAACACACATTATTATAAGATACAGCAATATATAACACACACTAATATAACAAACACTGATATAACTATAACAAACACCAATACAATAAACACCAATATAATAAGCACCAATATATCAAACACCAATATAACAAAACCAATATAATAAACCCCAATATAATAAACACCAATACGTCAAACACGTACATGACAACTACAATATAACAAACACCAATCTATCAAACACCAATCTATCAAACACCAATATGACACCACCAACATAACACCACCATCATGACGCCACCAACATAACACCGCCATCATGACACCATCATCATTACACCACCAACATGACACCACCAACATAACACCATCATCATTACACCACCAACATAACACCACCAACATATCAGCACCATCATTACACCACCAACATGACACCACCAACATAACACCACCATCATGACACCACTAACATAACACCACCACTATCCCGACACACACCATTCCCCACCAACCGCCACCCAGACAGATGAACAGATGTCGCCATCACCACTAAGACACCCATACATATCAACACAAACAACCCCCTTCTATTTATTTGACTTAACCCCTCCAAACTATGCAGCGATTTTTTTATTTTTTTTATTTTGGCATGATAGGTCGCCGCATCACTTCCCACTGAAAGCTGGCTATTGTTTCCACGAGCATGGCTTGCCAGATAAAATGTTTGTTAGTCTTATTGCCAGATAGGCTGTTTGTTGTTCTACGCTTTTCGTCTTACTCGACACCCCATGCAATAGAGGTGAACTGATATTAAAAAGTGAAAGGTGTTTTTAGAGGTGGGGGGAGGGGTGAATAAGGGATAACGATACCGGTAGATTATAACCTCTACCCCCACCCCACACTTCCCCCCTGTCTAAAATAAAAGCACCCGAGTGTCAAACATTGTCAGAAAGTAAAACAAACAAATTGGACGACGCCTATGGCTGCTCCGTTTAAAAAGCAGGCTGGCGGGTATTGGCACGATGTAAAACGCGAGAGTCTCGTCTGCCGGCGAGAGTCTCCTAACGTCTCGTTTTCGGCCACGAGATTTATTTCTGGTGACGTCATGGCCTCAATAAATATGATAACAAATTACAGGATTCTATTTTTATACTGGTGGAGTCGGTAGTCAGTAGGCGCGGATGAGAAGAATAAGGACGCAGAGTCAAGAAATTTCGACTCCAGTCATGGGTTTACTGTTCCTAGATTTCAAGCAAATCCTTTGTTCTTTTTTTAATTTATTATAATTTTTATTTTATTTTACCAGCCTATTTTCTTCTTCAATGACTTGCTATTGCCTGATTAATGTTTCACATACATTTTATGTTTGCTACTCATCTGGTATGCGCTAGAAAACGGTAATTGATAAATGACCGTAGTTAATGCTGTAAATCTTTTTGATTAGATTGTCCTGGTTTACTGTAAGTTAGGACTACTGTCGTGATTGCTGCGTACGGTATCAAATGTAAGGAACTAGTTAGGTTTAATTTAGAATGTAGGCCAAGGTTAGAGGAAGTACGAGAATCAGTTTAAGGAGAGGGCTAGTTTTAGTTCTTTTTACAAAATTCATTCCAATACTGGATATGAGTTAGGGTTAGTTTTCCTCATAAGTGGTAACTAGCAAATGATTGCACTGTACTCTAAAACTAACTTGTAACACATCAAAGCCCACTTCTAACAAATCACTAATCCACCAAAACCAACTTATAACACATTACTAACCCACCAAAACCAACTTTTAAAATCTAAAATCCCCCTACAAAAACATTAACACCCCCCTCCACCAATACCACCCTAATCGCTTATGTAAACTTTGAGTAATTGATTATGGCTATCGATCTATGTCTACCCGTCATTAGCGCGTGGATGCTGTGATGCTTATCTTATTTGACTAAGACTTTTGATACGGGGTCTGCTGTTGTTCAAGTCAATTATGCCTAAAAAGTAATACAATACCAGGCTAATTATAACAGGGGGTCCCATTTTAGACATTACACGTAATAGAAAAACAGGGGTAGGTGGGGTGAGGGGTTTTATATATGAGTTATATGTGAGTTATATATGAAAGTTGGTCGTATGTTGTAATACTTCATTCACTAGACGTTAGACAGCGCGAAGACACGCATATAATTAAAGAGTTTGGTCGAGTGAAGTCCAGAGGCGTAGCGAAGGGGGGGAGGGGGGTGCGGGGGGGGGGACATATTTCCCCGGGCGCCAACCTTAGGGGGTGCCAAAATGGGTTGGAAAAACAAATCGAAAGTTTGAAGGGGGTGCAAATCGAAAGTCTGAGGGGGGGGGGGGGTGCAAATCGCAAATTTGTCCCCTGGCGCCGAGAATGGTCTCTACGCCTCTAGTGAAGTCATATTAGAATTCGATTCCCGCAGGTCTTCTATCTCCTGATTGAAAACAAACACATCTGGACAAATACAGAAAAGATAAATTTTGTGTTTGGTCCAACAAATATTCTTCTTTCTTCTTATTTTTTTTCTACTTTTTTTTATTAAATGTAACATTGAAGGTGATTTCCTCAAAATAATTAAGTGTTAATTGTCAAAATATTATATACACCATGTGGCCGTTTGACTCCGACTTTGCTTGCTTTTCTTTATGGATTTGCTTCCCTAGCCTTTGTCAACCCAACAACAACCTGCAAAGGCAGTAGTTGTTTGATTCTGGATTCGTCTCCACTACATTAGTTGCTGTCCCCAGCTATCGATACCTCATCTGCCCGGCGGTAAGAGTGAGCAGTCGTGAGCTCTCTAGCCCGACCACCCCGTACCGTCATGTAAATTATTAGGCTTATTATGAACGGCGTCTGAGTACAATAAGAGAGAAAAAATACTTAAACTAATACGGAAACAATAGTAGCGTTTACATAATATATATATTTGATACATTTAGTTGTTGATTTTAATTGTTGGTATTATTTTAATAAAATTATCAGCTCGATCAAATTTCAAATATTGAATTAAATTCCGTAAAGAAATATTTACAAGAGAGCAAAAAAGGAGACACAATGACAGAAACAAATAACATCCTTTGTTTTAGACGATTTATAAGTGTCCGAAGACTTTGTTTATTTGGCCCTATTATTATATAACACGTAGTTGTTAATTAGTAGTTCATTATAAAGAGAATAAAAAAGCTAATTATAATCAAACGCCAATAAACGAAGATAAATAAAAAAACGTAGTGGTAAATTTGCTGTTCTTTTTATCGCAAAAAAATTCTTCTACAGCACGTAACAATGGAGCAGACCCGCATAGAATGCTGTGAGCTATGGCGTAGATTCCGGGAATACCCGCTTCTGGCTCACCATTGTTTACATTTGGCTTTACAAGAGAATACGTTTACATCCGATCCATTAGTTATTTAGTTCAGATGGCTCTCATACTGCCTACGGAAACCATACAATAATTATTTACAACTTTTATATATACACACATACAAATGTATATATATATATATATATATACATATATATATATATATATATATATATATATATATATATATATATATATATATATATATATATATATATATATATATATATATATCAGTGGTTCTTAAGCTGGGTTCGATCGATTCCCAGGGGTCCGGTGAGTCAGTCTCAGTTGTCCGACAGAGGTCAAGAAACAACCATATGATTCACGATCTGATTTTGTCAGTACTGACGGTGGTACTATTAAAAAGGGTACGGTTAAACTTCATGTTTGCTGAACCGAAAAGTCCCGAGTTCGAACCCTCGGGCAGATGAGGCTCGATAGCTGGGGACGGCAACTTTTTCAGGAGAGACAACTCTAAAATCAAACAACTGCTGCCTTGTAGTTTGTTCTTGGTTGGACAAAGGCTATGGAAGCAAATCCAAAAGGAAAAGTAGGCTGGAACCTGGTCAACGGCTTATATGGCGCAGAACAAGTTGACACGTAATACTTAATTATGTTGGGGGAAATCCCTTCCAACGCTAGGATTAGAAGAAGAAGAAGAAAAATGTATCTCTAAAAAGGTTAAGAAACACTGCTAAATATACATATAACATAACATAGTATGACTTAATATTGCCTATCAAATACCCAAAATCAGAAGCTTCTGATTAGAGCACAATTAAAGCACGATATTTATCATGAGTCATCTCCGTAGTGTAGAATTTAAGACTTTAAAAAGATGTAAAAAATGAAAGAGACAGAAAAGAAACACGACTGCGTTTTTCTTTGATGAGAAATGTAATTAACTTTCTGGAAAGTTTTTTTGCTTTTCATCATTATTCAATTTCCGATCGTTTGAATGCATTAGTATTTTAAAAATACGCAGCAGTTAATGTGTCATCTAGATTAAATATATTTTAAGGTTGTTTTTTTTTATTGAAACAAAGATTCAAAATAATTTTTTTTTTATTTTAAAAAAAATTTAAAGTTGAATCCTGCAATAGTTAGAATAGACCTTTCAATTTTTTGTTCATTTTAATGTATGAAACGTAGAGGTTTTCTTATTTTATTTCAAAGAAAAAAATAATTAACCACCCCTCAACAAAAATCGTTTTTTTTTTTTTTTTAAATCATTTAAAGATAGAAACTGCGAATAGATTTTTTAAAAATCCTGTCTTGTTGATTCACTAGTATCGATACCGAGTGCCATCAAAGTATCTTCAATATCGATACTCCTAGTCATCGCTGGACATCAAACAGACCCAAGCGAAATTAAATCCTCCCGCCCGGAAAAATCGATCCCGAATAATTTCACACATCAAAAGCCAGATTCCCACCATTCCTAGCATCAGGGAAGGCTACTCTAAAATTATTTCGGAAGACTGGGTTAAAAGAGAAAAAAAACAACTCGGAATTTGATTAAAAAAAACAACTAAAGATTATTTATGTATGGTTTAAAGAGCGGCTAACCCATCACTGATGAAGACATTATGCGATGTCTGACCTGCCCTTGTCAGAACTAATTTTACACACGAAATGCTCTATCTGTTGTTCTAGTCAATTAGTTAATACTCGGTTTAACTTCACCTCGTTATGAGTCATAAATAATCATAGTCCCGTTTTCATTTTTTTTTCAATTATTCATAATTATTTAGATTATCTAATTTAGTTTTTCAAAAAAGATATCTTAATTTTTAAAAATTAAAATCTACTTTTGCATTATATTTCCACTTATTAAAGACTCAACGATGTTAAAATTATTAGTGATAAGCCGTTGCTATGGAAACGGGTAAACATCCAACCCCTGCACTTAAGCACCAGAAATAAATCATAAAATATTTGCATTAAAAAAAAAAACAGGCTAGATCAAAAAGAATAAAAAAAACTTTAATTTACGGAAAAACGAAACAAAGCTTTTATGTTTAAAAAAAAATATTGAAGATAAAAGTCGCTTGTCTGTTTGAAGTCGGATGGCGTAGAATTATCATTGTCCTTGGAGACTCAAAGATAATGCGTCTTCTCGTATGTCCGCGCTTTTTGCTCTGGTGGAACGCGGTAGAGAAAACTCTTCACTGTCATAACGAGGTAATAAAGATGAGGTCAACTATGATTATGTGATGAGGTGGACTAGTTCACTGTTGAAGTAGGTTGGGAAGATTTATACTTGGAATTTTATTCTTTAATGGAGTACTGTATGCTAGCCTACCAGTGTTTCTTCCAGAATTTTTTCTCCGGGGGGGGGGGGGGGGGGGGGGGGGGCGGTCAACATTTTTTCGGGGGGGGGGGGGCGGACCCTAGTAAAAGTGTATGTTTACTATATAAAATCCATCTCGTTCGGGGAGGGGGCGGTAGACTTTCTTCGGGGGGGGGGGGGCGGAGCCAAATTCTAACTATGAGCATTATTGACAATAGCTCATCAGCAATAAGACTTATGAAGTAGACAACCAACAATTAGATTCGCCCCCCCCCCTTTTGATTGAGGGCATAAATATGTACATAAGTATGTAGTACGAGCGCGTTTATAATACAGATTTGTGTGTGAACTTTATTCTGCTATATTTTACAAGTATGGAAAAGATCGTGGTCGAATGGTAGAGCGTTCACCTGCTAGCCCGAGTATATGAAGTTAAGTTCGGATCTCGGTTTCGAATCGTGGCTGAAAGACGTGACATGGTCCACTCACGTTAGGTACAATAAAGACGCCTGGGCATAATGAGGACTACACCATATTTGTTTAAGTGCCGAAGTTAAGAAACACATGAACTCTACTTCATCTGCCTCACGTATCTTTAAGTCTGAAAGGGGAACTTGACCTTTTTAGCATAGGGCGAAGCGCAATTTTACAAACAAGCTGGGTTCGAATCCTGTTCATAGCAACATATTTTCTAATCCCCATTACACTTTTAACACACAAACAAATGTAGGCTACTTAAAAATCAGTAAATACGATCAATAAACAACTGTTTTAAAACGACGTATTCAATATGTGTTTTACCAATAAATCAATTATACACATAAGCAAGCACTTTTAAAAATCCCCGATTTTATAGGGCTGGTAAGTAGGTCACCAACCAGTTATATGGCTTATGCAGGTTTTATTGAGCCGTAGAACTGGATGGTGACCTACTTACCAGACCTATTTATAGAACGGCGTCATCATGGCTTCTTGTTTTTGTTTCAGACTTGTGTTGACATGAGTGACATTCACAACACGTGTCTGGCCGTGGCTATACTGTCCGGTCTGGTTTCCTCTGTGGTCATTTGGTCATCTTTCATGAGCACCAGCAACGACGGTCAGCTCAGCAGGTAAGATGTGGGGGTTAAGCTAATCTGTATATCTGCGTGGTCGGTTCATTAGGTTAATTTAAATCATGGGATCAGTGTTTCTTCCAGACTTTTTTCCCGGGGGGGGGGGCACTTGAAATTTTCGGGGGGGGGGGGGGTGGCGGACTAAAATCTCTGGGGGGGGGGGGGGCGGGCGGAAACTGTTAAAAGTATATATGTTCTATAAAAATTCTATTTCGTCCGGGTTCCCCCCCCCCCCCCCCCACCGAAGAGATGCCTGGAAGAAACTCTGCATGGGATGGCAGGGTCGAACGGTAGAGCGCACGACTCGAAACGCGAAAGTCTTGAGTTCGAATCCTGGACTTGAGTCTGTAGGTACCTCACTCACGTTAAGAAAATAAAAGTAACCATTCTCTATGACAAGAATCAGCTCTACTTCGTCTGTCCTATTGAGGACATTAAAAGGACATTCTACTGACACTATCCCAACACTATCCCGTTTCCCTACACTATCTCGACGTTTTCACGACACTATCCCGACACTATCCCGACACTATGCCGACACTATCCCGATAAATACCTCCACACTATCCCGACACTATCCCGACACTATGCCGACACTTTCCCGATAAATACCTCCACACTATCCCGTTTCCCTACACTATCCCGACGTTTTCACGACACTATCCCGACACTATCCCGATACTATGCCGACACTTTCCCGATAAATACCTCCACACTATCCCGACACTATCCCGACACTATGCCGACACTTTCCCGATAAATACCTCCACACTATCCCGACATAATCCCGACACTATCCCGACACTATCCTGACACTATCCCGACACTATCCCGACACTATCCCGATACTATGCCGACACTTTCCCGATAAATACCTCCACACTATCCCGACACTATCCCGACACTATGCCGACACTTTCCCGATAAATACCTCCACACTATCCCGACAATATCCCGACACTATCCGACACTATCCTGACACAATCCCGACACTATCCCGACACTATGCCGACACTTTCCCGATAAATACCTCCACACTATCCCGACACTATCCCGACACTTTCCCGACTTTTTCCCGACACATTCCCGACACTATGCCGACACTTTCCCGATAAATACCTCCACACTAACCCGACACTATCCCGACACTATCCCGACACTTTCCCGACTTTTTCCCGACACATTCCCGACACTATCCCGACACTATGCCGACACTTTCCAGATAAATACCTCCACACTATCCCGACACTATCCCGACACTATCCCGACACTATACCGACACTATCCTGACACTATCCCGACACTATCCCGATACTATGCCGACACTTTCCCGATAAATACCTCCACACTATCCCGACACTATCCCGACACTATGCCGACACTTTCCCGATAAATACCTCCACACTATCCCGACACTATCCCGACACTATCCGACACTTTCCCGATAAATACCTCCACACTATCCCGACCCTTTCCCGACTTTTTCCCGACACATTCCCGACACTATCCCGACACTAACCTGACTTTTTCTCGACACTTTCCCGACATATCCCGACACTTTCCCGATACTTTCCCGACATATCCCGACATATCCCGACACTTTCCCGACACTAACCTGACATTTTCCCGACACTATCCCGATACTTTCCCAACATTTTCTCCGACACATTCCCGACACTTTTCTGACACTTTTCTGATACTATCCCGATACTTTCCCGATACTTTTCTGGCACTAACATGACACTTTCCCGACACTTTGCCAATGTACGCTACACTAGCAGCCAACTATAACGTCAGACAAACAAACAAACTTGATGAAGCCACTTCATGTAGAAAGCACTCATCACTCAGCATACACAACCCCATTACGGAAACACAACACTCCGCATCCAACCCACTTTTACATTTAATATACCAGCAACACCACAAATTAAACCATCGATTGTAATGTAAACATTACAAGATTGTCTTTTTAAAATTCAAGCGCTTTCATTTTCATCAATAAAAATCGTTCATTGAAATATTATATTTTAAATTAAAAGAGTTTGTTTTCCTGTTCACGATTTCATGTGTAAAGTAGGGAGGGGAAGTAGAGTGCGGGAATTCAGCATGCGAAGGGTCGTGTTCTAATCCCAGCATTAACATAGGGCGGTGGGGGTGACATCCACGGGCTAAATCACTCCCTACAGGGGTTGTTGGGTTCACTGTCCACTGTATTGATTCGTTGATTGGATACTTCGACAGCTTAATTTTTGCCTGTCGTCTTAAAGTGCTTGGAATAGGGGCGGTGGTGGTGGGTTAAATAAAATGTAAAAAAAAAAAAAAAAAAAAAAAAAATCCAAAAGGGACGTAACTCTCGGTAAAACTTTTCAAAAAAAAAGTACTGGAGAACACAGTCTCTTGCTTCCGGTTCCCCTCGCTTTCTGGTTATTTGATCTCGGCAATTCATTGTTGCAATTTTCTGAGCCCACTCGTCTCGGCGGTCCCCCCACTTAAAGGCTTACTTCACCAGTGTAGCTGAAGGGGTGATCACTTTATGCCAATTCGATCCGTTACTAATGCCTGTCAACACCTGGTTTTTTTTTAATTGTTCGAAAGGGTTGGGGGTAGGCGGGGTGGTGGAAGGAAGTGGGGGAGGGGTGGGGGTTAGAGAGGTTTACAAGACTGTTTTTTTTAATTGTTTTTTTTATATAAAGAAAAGAGGAATTGAGCTAACATCGCCTATAGATAGTCTAAATAACTTTGAGTTGCGTGTTTTCTTAATATATTCTATCACACATTTCGAACTTCAAACATTGTGTATATATATCAGTGGCGTAGCGACGTCGGGTGCGGCACTTAATGGTGTCAACCCCTCAGAGGCGTAGCGACTCTTCCCAGGGACAAATTTTCGATTTGCACCCCGGTCTCGAACTTTCGATTTGCATCCCCTCCCCCTCAAACTTTCGATTTGCACCCCCCCCCCCTCAAATTTTTCCATATATATTTTACTATTTTTTGCCTTGGTGTCACCCCCCCTAAATGGTGTCACCCGGTGCGGTTCGTACCCCCCGCCCTATTTAGTCCTATAGCACTTACTTCCCTTTGATAAATTAGGAAAACAAAATTACTTCCCTTTATAAAACCATTGCATTTTGTGGAAAATAATTTACTTTTTAATTACTTTGTTTTGGTGTTGGGAAAAAAAAAAATAATTACATAATTAGCGGGGGATTGATCAAGTGCAAATGTTGTAGGTATTTTACGGATAAGCTTGGAGTATTAAAATTGTTCATTAAATTGAAACAGGCGCGTTCGTTTAAGTGAGTGCAAAAGACTATGAATAAGTTGGGGTACTATAGTCGTTCATTAAGCTAAAACAGGTGATTCCGCCCCGGGCGTTTATGTTCGCGTTAGTGTTTTCTTTGTGTTTAGGTGGGTTTGCGTTAGTGGTTTCGTTTTGATTTGGTTCGTTTTCTTTCTTTTTTCGTTTTTGTTTTTTTTTTTGTTTGGGTTTGTATTTGTGTTTTTGGTTGGTTTTGCGTTTGGATTCGGTTTGTTTTCGTTTGCTTTTTCTTTGGTTTTTTTTTGGTATTGGTGTTTGTGGTTGGGTTTGTTGTTAGGTTTTTGTTTTCGTTTGTATTTGTAATTGTGTTAGCGTTATGTTTGCGTTTTGGTGTTTTGGTTGGTTGTGGTTTGGGTGGGCAATGCCGGGTTTATGATGATTACTAAACACACAGGTAATGGTCTTTAACAGAAAGGTTTTTCACAGAAGCCAGAGCAGGGCCTGGCCGGGACGGCTAGTATATATATATATATATATATATATATATATATATATATATATATATATATATATATATATATATATATATATATAAACGAATGGCTTTTATGTTAACTAACAAGTCTCTTCACATACTATGACCCCGACAGAGGTTATTTCTACTTCACCTGCCCCTAGTGGCAGTCAGAAACGAATAAAGCTGATCTTCTTGCAGTTACTGGGGATAGCCTGGCTAACCCAAAATCTAGCGTTCTAATCTGGGTTAAAGACGGTACAACGGCCCTGAGTTTGCTCAGCTCTGTTGGGTACCTAACTGTCACGTTAGGAAATTAAAGGACGCTAGGGATGGTGCTAACCACACTATCCCTTCACAAACAGGTGAACTCTACTTCACCTGCCAAAAAAGAACTTTACTCTTTTTTTTCCTCGCAACCACTGGCCGTACCCCATCATAAATACACCTAGACACACTGACATTACAGACCCCCCCCCCACCACACACACACCATGCAATGCATCACAGATCACCCCCCCCCCCCACACACACACATCATGCAATACAACGTTTATCACCCCCCCCCCCCCCCACAGCCTCTCAAGATGTATTCAAACAATGCGCCCCCGTCTCCACAAAATTATAATTTTTGGTCTACTTTTGTGACACGTCTATTAAAAGTGTCAGCAGATATGCCACGGAAGAAAAAAAAATCATGCTTGAAAAGCCCTATTCAACAAATGTCAGTGTCAGACCTTTCTCACTCGGCTTCATTGATTTATCATATTGAATTGTTTCGTAGATTTTTTTTTCGTTTTAATAAGAATATTTTTTTTTACAGTTTCTCACGAGTTAAATTTGATGACGTTTATTATGTTTAAAAATAGCACTTTGCCATTTACGATAGTTTGTTTTTGGCAATGCTTGGAATTCCCGATTTATGGCACAATAAACAAATGAAGGTGTTGTGTTTTGGTGAAGCTCTT
>NW_026733828.1:0-74393 GCF_028476545.2 Physella acuta | reverse complement strand
AAAAAAAAAAAAAAAAAAAAAAAAAAAAAAAAAAAAAAAAAAAAAAAAATTTGAAGAATTTTAATTGATTGGGAAATAAAATATCATATTGGAGGGTGAAACATTCAAGAGAATATTTATCAAAGATTTTGGGCTCTCTTGAAAACATCTCAAAAACAGATCGTCTAGGGAAACAGAAACCATATGTCATGAAACACATTGGAAAATAGAACACCTTAAAAATATAACACGATAGACAACCATTACAATCAGAACATTACAGAAACTAGAGCACCGTAGAAACTAGAGCACCACATAAACTAGACCACCGTAGAAAGTAGAGCACCCTAGAAACTGGAGCACCGTAGAAAGTAGAGCACACTAGAAACTAGACCACCCTAGAAACTAGACCACACTAGAAACTAGACCACCCTAGAAACTAGACCACACTAGAAACTAGACCACCCTAGAAACTAGATCACACTAGAAACTAGAGCACCCTAGAAACTAGAGCACCATAGAAACTAGAGCACCCTAGAAACTAGAGCACCATAGAAAGTAGAGCACCCTAGAAACTAGACCGCCCTAGAAACTAGAGCACCATAGAAAGTAGAGCACCCTAGAAACTAGACCACCCTAGAAACTAGAGCACCATAGAAAGTAGAGCACCATAGAAAGTAGAGCACCATAGAAAGTAGAGCACCATAGAAAGTAGAGCACCATAGAAAGTAGAGCACCATAGAAAGTAGAGCACCATAGAAACTAGAGCACCATAGAAAGTAGAGCACCATAGAAAGTAGACCACCATAGAAACCAGAGCACCATAGAAACCAGAGCACCATAGAAACTAGAGCACCCTAGAAACTAGAGCACCCTAGAAACTAGAGCACCATAGAAACTAGAGCACCAAAGAAACTAGAGCACCATAGAAACTAGAGCACCATAGAAACTAGAGCACCCTAGAAACTAGAGCACCCTAGAAACTAGAGCACCCTAGAAACTAGAGCACCCTAGAAACTAGACCACCCCGGAAACTAGACCACCCTAAAAACCTGAGCACCCCGGAAACTAGACCACCCTAGCACTAGACCAGCTAAAAAACCAGATCCATCTACCCTAGTATCACGTATAAACCGTATCAGCAACACACACCAAACCCTATCGACTGTTTAATTTCACCGTTATTAAAAAAGGTTAACTTCCCTCCGTCCTCTCTTATATTCAAGCCGCTATTATTAACACCTGGTTAAAAATCGATTCACCCACCCCACCCCGTCATCGATGAACTCCCCACCCCGTCCCCCAGCCGTTTCCTGGCCTTTGATGCTAAGCTAAAACAACACTACTATAGCAAAAAAAAAAAATCCCCCACCAAAGTCTAATTTGAGCCGGTAATTTCGGTACTAAACTTCCCGACCCTGACGCGGTCTAATCCGAAAACCATCTAATTATGGTCTTAACCTCTCACCTAGCTTTCTCGAAGTTTTCTTGTCTGAAGGCGAAAGTAGGCACCCCCCCCCCCCTCCCCTGTTAATTGATGGGCTGGCTTCCACGAATGTGACGTGTTATTATAACTCTGACGAAGACGTCGGTTGGTTCGAAGGGAAATAGAATTTCTAGACCTGCGGTCTGCGTCAGAGCATGTCTGGTGTCGTCAGCACGAGACGCGAGATCTGACGTTGTCGATATTTTGTCGTCTGGAGAATAGTGACTCGACGTCATAGACAGGTGTACCGTGTTGGGGTCATGACGTATTAGAATTAGGAGTTAAGCGTAGGTCGAATAGAGATGTGGAAAAAAAACAGGATATCGTGGTTTTAATTGAGTAGTCCCCCATTGGTAAAAGTACTCCGCCCCTTTTCATTCCACGGTGTTAACCTGATATTTGTCACAAGTCGTGTCAATACTCTGATTTCTCGCTAGAAGTGGGTATTCTAACCAGTGTTTCTTTCAGGCATCTCTTCGGAGGGCAGAGTTTCTTCCAGGCGAAGTCCCCCAGAAAAAAATTCTACCGCCCCCCCCCCCCCGAACGAAATGAAATGTATATCATTTATATAGAAAATATATACTTTTAACAGTGTCCGCCCCCCCCCCCCCCCGAAAATTTCAAGTGCCCCCCCCCTCCGGAGAAAAAAGTCTGGAAAAAACACTGTCGGAGGGGCAACGCCCCCCCCTTCCCACCCCCAAGATCGAAATATAATTTATATAAAAAACATACTTTTAAAATGTGTCCTTTCCCCCCCCCCCCCCCCCCCCCAAAAAAAAACAACACTAAACCTAAACCGTACTTAAACATTATAAAACTTATACACGTAATGCAAGTACTAATTAATTAGCATAACACCAATTAGCTTCAACAAAAAAAAATGATTCTGATTCAATTTAAAAATTGTAAAAAGCACGTGATCTCAACACATTTCTGGTGACGTATTTCCGGTAAACATAACACATGTCAAATATCCATTCCGGTTGATGGAAGCTCTGGTGCAAGGAAAAACATGCGCCGTTGGAAATAGTAATTCTTGACGCGTCTTTGTTGTGTTAAGTTGAATCTCTGTGATAGGTTAATGGTTATTTTAATAGGTTAATGGTTATTTGTTTGTTTAGTTGTCGGGCTGTATGCTTCTCGTTCACGACCCGCGGGATTTTTCCCGCCTCCGCGTCATAAAATAAAAATGTTAATGACATCTTCACATTGCCTTTGATTTCGACAGGATTTTATTGTATAAGACGAAGTTATTCATTTACAAAACTCGTGTGGGCTTATTATCACTTTCAAAGTGATTTTATATGGAGGAAAGTTAGTGATATAAATAATACAGGCCTATACTTGGTTAACATTGAAGTAGGGGGTGGGGGGGGTGGGGAAGACAGTGCTATGTAACGGGAAGCAGTGTTGTTTGGAGGGGCAGTGGTGAGATGGATGAAGTATAGGGTTTAGATAATCGGCTATGTGTTTGGTTTTTCGGTCAAGGACCATCAACGTTTAACTAATCATTATCATTTAATTTACGAACCTACTGCAAATCAAGAAAAATGCCCCCCCCCCCCACACCAGAGGCGCAACGACCCTTCCCGGCGCCCGGGGACAAACTTTCGATTTGCACCCCTCTCAAACTTTTGATTTGCAACCCCCCCCCCCCTCAAACTTTCGATTACTTTTCCAACCCATTTTGACGCCCCCTAAGGTCGGCGCCCGGGGACATATGTCCCCCCCCCCCCCTGCCCCCCATCGCTACGCCTCTGCCCCCCCCCCCCCACACACACATTTACCCTTTCTAGTTAAAGCACTTCCACTCCCACACCCTTCCTCCTTCGCTCTCAAAGTACGAACTTTCAAACTGTATTCCAATTCAAAATCTATGAGACGATCAGGCCGATTCTTATAATTATTGATCCAACAGGTAATTAAAAAAATATTAAATGCGTTTTCAAAATCGGAAAATCCATAAAGAAGATGCAGTAGAGTTTGTCTGTTTCTCTCTCTGCGGCATATGAGTAATCTAAGAGCTGCAATTCGATCTATCTGTCCAAAAACTAAAACGGCAATCAACACCAAAACCTAGCATCACAAAAAAAAAAAAACAACAACACCGAATCGAACTGTTCTTGCAATTACCAACCAATCAAATCTTTACCTTCCCCAAACCTAGACGGGAAAAAATCTATAAAATAAACACGGATAAATTCACCTGTAAGGGGCACCGGGACTATTTCCTCGGCAACGGGACAATTTCCCCCAGGAAAATAAACACAGCAACCATTAGCGCCGTGTTTTCCAACAATGTCTTCACATCCAGTCGCTGCAGGTCTATATGTGGTGAGAAAAATATTTTAGCGTCTAGGTGCGGAGTCTCGCGTTTCAATGATTTGAGTTGAGAGGGTTTTTTTTTAAAGTACTTAATGCTGTAAAGTAAATGTTTATACGAGTAAAATGTACACCCGTTCTTTAATGTAATACTTTGTGTGTGGGGGGGGGGGGGGGGGAGGGGGAGGGGGTAATTTATCGATTTCATTTCTTTAACGTCATGGTATGAAGAATTTATTAAAATATTGTACTAAGTCAGGGGTCGGCAACCTGCGGCTCGCGAGCCGCATGCGGCTCTTTTGCCGTCAAGATGCGGCTCTCTGGCTCCTTGCACTAATATTGATAGTAGTATTATTTCATTTTCAAAACTCATATCAAATATCATAATGTCAAGAAAAAAAAACTTTAAACATAATTAAAACACGTATCAGAGAACACTGAGAATATGTGCAGTAGCAAGTATATGGAAAGCTGACAGCAACTTGGGCACCAGGTCCAGCCCCCACAGCCCCGTGGCAACAATCCCATGCTTGCCACTGCCCAAGTGCCGACTTTTTCAAATGTTTTTTAATGGGGAATGTTATGATATTCAGAATGCCTTTCCCTATGTGTAAGTAATCATTATTATTGCGAAACATGTGTATGTTTTTATATGAATAAATATTGTTTCATATTTATGGCTATTTATTTTAAATAACAAATCACATTTATTTACCTAATCCTAATCAAATAATCATATATTAAAATAAAAATGTTAGTGGCTCTTTAAAAACTGGGAAATTTTGAAAATTGTAACTTTTGGCTCTTCCGTCTCAAAAGGTTGCCGACCCCTGTACTAAGTGCCTTAAACATTGAACACTCCTCCATCCCACCCCCCAAACCCATTTACGAAACAAAACGAGAACCAACCCAAAGTCCATGTTTTTAATTTTCTAACAATCTTCTTCTTCTTCTTCGATCTTAATTGTAATATTGCATGGGATCTCCACCACCACAGTTACGTGACGGTGTTTCATATGGACTTGTGACTCCGAATTTTTCTGGATATGCTTCTTCATCTTTTGCCCAACTAGGCATCCGTTGCTTGATTTTGGAGTTTTCACTTCTCGATGGATTTCTGTCCCCAGCTCTCTATCCACTTATGCTCGGGGAACCGAACTCTGGACTATCCAAGTTAGCGGTTACACTCACTATCTCGCGATCTCGCCATTCCCTTTAATTGACAGTGCGGACGTCATTAGTGTAACGCACGTCATTTATGGGTAGCGATCACGGTGGTTAATGACGTTATGGGTATCTGTGATTGGATGCCAATTACGTCATTGATATCGTGTGACGTCATCGTCTTGTGACGTCATTAATGTACTACAACATCGTCGTTGTTTGCTAAAGCTATCATGTAAACACATTCGATAAAAGCCCGGCGTCTCGAATGTAACAGACGAACAACCCTCGATATCGCCTGCTTTAAGAACGATGATCGTCGTAGTTTCCATGGTGACACAGTTTTTGTCACATTTCAAGTCTAACGATCTGGTAAGATAAAACATGTCACACCTAACTGCCATAGCCTCGCTTGTCGTGTGGGCGTTAACGGTCTTGGCGTGCTGTTTTTGTGGGCGTATTTCACCCAGTCGATCTCGGCAATCAGTGGGATAACGTGTCCAGCAAGATAGTTTGGTGGAGCTATTAAAATGTATTCTGGAGTTGTTTGGTGTAAAGATACACACACACCTTGACAGTATTTGGATGTTAGGATAGAGGTCTAAAGATGTTTCCCTGAGATTATTTTTCTGGATTTCTTTTTGAATATTTGATCAAATGGTTGAATGTTAACTGATGTTTCAACAGCGATGTGAGTGGTTATCTCAATTAGTCCCCCCATCCCCGTGTAACCTCTCCACCCCCCCCCCCCCCCCCCGATATTTTACTTTTACTCGTTTATTGATATGCTTGATAGAAAACATAATTTTTATTCAGATAAATAATTAGTATCTGTCGCGTAACATGAACTTTACCCCATTCTTAGGACATTATAAAGTTTTATAATGGCGCATAACCAGTTGACACGTAACGCTTAATTGTGTTGGAGGCGTGGTCGAGTCGGCAAAAAGTTCATGGTTGATAAATTCGAACAAAGTCTCGAGTTCGAACCCACTGGCAGATAAATCTCGATCCCCTTCAACACTAATAATTAAGAACGAAGAAGAAGATTCAGATAAATAATTAGTATCTGTCGCGTAACAAGAACTTTACCCCATTCTTGGGACATTATAAAGTTTTATATATATATATATATATATATATATATATATATATATATATATATATATATATATATATATATATATATATATATATATATATATATATATATATATATATATATATATATATATATATACTTCAACCAGTGCCCGTTGTTATAACTGGGATTAGCCCCTCCCCCGAAAGTTTCTAGTGTCCCCGTCCCCGGAGAAAACTGTCTAAAAGAAACACTGAATGTTTGAAGAAATTCAGTATCTAATTTCTTACAATTGCAACAACCAGCTGGACGACTTTCTTGACATCTTAATTAGTTATGTCAAATTTTTTTAAGTTGATTGGTGTCGTCTGTATGAGGTGTCATGATATCTTATCAACATCTTTTGTCACCAACACTTCACAGACTTCTGCATCGATCCCTGTCCGAAGACTTTTTAAACAACATTGGTCAATTGTCTTTATATTTTCTTAAAGTATATGTGATTGGCAATACATTAATAAAGCATTAAAAATAATATAAAGACTAGTAAACGTTAACTCTCCAGGGTGCCTTTTTTTGCATACCGCATTTTAAAATTTATTTCTATTCTGTATTCGCGAGACAACTATCATTTCTTGCTGAATTCTTTTATTATCATTAATACTTAAGAAGAGATACAGTATCATCGGTTCTAGGGCTGCTGAAACTGTCGTTCGTCAGATCAGCTTCATAATTCTCTTAATCTGAGTGGTGTCCCCTGAGCGGCGGGAAAGATAATCGGCCTTTTGTTTCCCCCGAACGGATGTGTGGTTCCGGATAAGGGGAGATAAGGGATCGCTTGGCAAGGGAGAGAATAACCGAGATTGTGCCAAGTTTAAAGGTAAGGGGAAAAACACAGGAACTATGACAAGTTTGGTTTAAGGTTTAAGTCTGTAATGACAGGTCCGCCTTGGTGTTATTGATTAGTGTTTGTGTTATTGATTAGGGCTGGTTAACGAATATTGCTTTAAGGAACAGGCGAGTTGATTTACAGTTCTTGTTATCGTTCCTTGCAGGTTCTTGATAAATCTGTTTGCGTCTTGAAATTGCTAACACCAGCTGGGTTTTTATTTTAGTGCGAAGAAAAAAAATTGTACTAAATGGACTAGTTCTCAAGAAATAGCTTGCAACTAAGATGGACATAGACTTCGTAATTTTTAATTTTTCGCGATTTTCAACTCCCAGTGGAATATAGGCTTTTTAGAATACACACACCCTCACACAAATACCCACTCATCCTCCTACACACCCACACACACATCACACACACAATGCCAAATTTGTCTTATATGCACCGATTTATGTCAGGTACACATGAGTTAACTCAGTGACTTGCTACAGTCTTAAAGACACTCAACAAGATTTGAACTCGAGTCAGATGTGTTGATTACTTGTGTTTTATCACATCAACAAATGGCGTGGCTAATACTGTAGAAAAACTCTGAAATAATGTAAAATATTTTACAAAATTAGATCAATTGAGCATTTCCTGCTGCTTTATAAATATCTAACTTTGTCTAATATGCTAGTTATAACATCCGTTTATTATTAGGCTCCAGTTTTTATATATTGTTAACATTTTTTCCCATCTGAAATTGGTAACCACTTTATGTCGAATTTTTTCTGTTTTACATGTTTTAATTTTTCATGTGCAAAAGTGAAGTGTCATTGTTAGAGCGGCGTGTTGTGAGAGCGAGCTATGTTATACGTTGTCAGCTGATCATAGAACAATGGGAAACACTGTCAGCTTGTGAGTTATTTACAACAACGAGATGACAGATAAGGGGCGTGTCACACGCTAAATTAGGGCGTGTTTTAAAACTATGGCTGGTCGCTATAGCATAGCTAGACAAGGGTAGTCGCCCTAGATTATAGACTAGGATAGTTGCCCCTAGATTATAGGTAGACTAGGATTGTTTACTCTAGATCAGGGGTCTCCAAACTGCGGCCCGCGAGGACCGATCTTTTTGTCCACGGAAAATATGTTTGTTGGAGATGGCTGAGGAACTTTGCCCAGAAAATTCAAAACAATTTGAAAATGTAGCTTTGGGTGCAAATACCATTGCCCGCCGTGTTGCAGACATTGGTGAAAACATTGTGACTCAAATAGCGAAAAATGCAAGCAGGTTTTGCCATTTTACAATTGCAATGGATGAGTCGCTGTTTATATTTCGTTGGGGGGGGGGGGTGGAGGAGGAGGAGGGGGAGTATATGTTCTTCGGTGGGGAGGGGGGAGAGGGGTATATGTTCTTCAGTGGCTAGTGGGGGGGGGAGGTTCCAAAGAGATGCCTGGAAGAGACTGGCCCCCGAACTTATAATTGATAGTTAATGCGGCCCTCGGGCTGAAAAGTTTGGAGACCCCTGCTCTAGATTATAGATAGCCTAGGATAGTTGCCATAGATAATGTATTTTCTATAGATCCTTTCTGTATATTTACTACCTTACTATCATCGAAACGAAATAGATTTGTACTTTAATTCAACTTTAATTTTTCCAATCCCCCTCCCGCTATACTTAGATCTAAAATATATTTTCGTGTTTCCTTTAAAAAATGTACTTCAGTGCGCCAAAAAAGGGTCCGATTTTAAAGGTGAAAGGTTAGCGATTTAAACGTTGACAAGATGAATAACCCCCAACAACAAATCGTTTAACAATCAGCAGGGGCGGACAATTCTCCGGAAATGAGTTGTCGTTCTTTGAAGAAGAAAAAATATATTCATAGACCAAACGCGAAGGAAGGGTTAGAGAATGGCGTTGTGGTGATTGCTATTCGTACTCACCCACACTGGGTTCGGTCGTCCCCCCATATTGTTGAATGCTGGGAGTAGGGCCGGGGGCGGTCGTGTGGCTCAAGTGGTGTGCGGACAGGCAGGACTGTCTGGTGGCTAGTGCCGACATGAAAGGCTGTGATTGGATTTTTGGGGTAGGTCGGGTTGTTGATCGACGATTGGTGTATTTGTGTGTTTGCGTGTGGTGTGTATAGTGTGTGCGTGTAGTGTGTGTGTGGTGTGTGGGTGTGTTGTGGTGTTGTGCCCAACACGTGTGTGATGTCTCAGGTGTGCTGTGTTGTGACACAACTGTGACGTAATGACTGATATTTTGCCAGTTAAGACGCATCGGTTTGTATTCATTTCCATTTTTGTGAGAACCATTTAATGTTTTCAAAGAAATATATTCTGATTCTAGACTACTTTGTTTTAGAACTGTGTCCAAAACGTATGATTTAATTAGTTAAGTGTGATTTTAGTAAAGTTTGATTATTGGTTTGCTATGAATGCAATTTTAGGCAAAAAATAAAACTACTATCTGCTGCTATCTACGCATGTATTATAAATTGTTCATTTAGCAACTCTTGGAATTTGAATTTTCAAATTAATTTTGTAATTGATTTCACTGAAACTTATGTTTTACAATATTGCTCTATGAAATCTGATCTAAGATATAAAATACGAGCCGACCCGCGGCGTATCATACGCCACTATTTAGTTGTTTTATTTTCTACTTTTCAGTAATTCATAATTTGTGAATTCGACAGTACCAATGCTGCCACTGAAAATATTTGCTTTATAATACTATCAGTTGGTCGTTAATGACGATAACCCCCCCCCCCCTCCCCCCACCCTCATTTCCCCCAACCCCTACCCTACCCCCCACCCTCATTTCCCCCAACCCCTACCCCCCCCCCCCGTGAAAGCAGCCTCCTCTTAATTACCTCCCCTAAGTTTAAAACAGTTTCAAACTAAATTATCTGCCCCTAATAGGAGTCACTAAACCCGGCTCTATGATTGTAAACATTTAGCGTGAACCACAGCTCACCAGACCATGAGGGGGTGGGGGAGGTTGATTTATGCCTAGTGAAGAAGAGGGGGGACTGCAAGGCGCGCTTACAGCTTGTTTTTTAGCGTCTACCAGAAGAGAATTATATATATAGATGTTTTATTAGGCGGTAAGAACACAGTTGGGAGTTTGAACTTTGACCCAAGTTATCCAAAATGACTAGAAAATAAAAACATATCTAGGTTGTAGCTATTCTACCACACGTGATCCAGGGGTACTACGACTCGTTAGTTGACCCCCCTCGATGAAATCTCACAGTTCCTTCCTATTTTTCGACCCCCTTCGTCAGATGTCGTGCCCAAGTGGCCTCCCTTGAAAAAGAGCTCTTCTGTGTGACGGTGGTGGAAATTACTTTCCGTCTGCCTAGTAGAACCGAAACTGTTTTAAATATTTATTTTTTTTAAACTGAGATGACTGACGCTCGTATTTCAACCGTTTCACTTAATTGATTTATCGATTTGGTTTGAACGATTTTATTTACACAATCGTTAAAACAAAAGACGTAAAATAAAATAAAAAGTTTCTAACAAATAATGCCAGCAGCATAGTTTCGTATTCCGTTGTTCAATAACGTATGAAATTGTGACACTCATCTGATTGCTGATCAAATTGACGTCATTGTTGTGCAAATTTGTTTTTTTAAACCGGTTATCGTTCTATCGCCGTGGCAATAAAAGTTGTCAATATTTTAACACGACGCTAGTATGGCACTTGAGACGTTGTTTTTACGTTCTCCCTATACGTTCGCGTTTATGTCCTGATTAAAAATGCAACATAGGGACGTTGGCCATCTATACATCTCTTTTATACTCAAGATGCCTGACTGTTTATGTGAAGTCTGCCTAGCATATTCGTCTCATAAGACAAAAAGCTAATGGTTGATAAATTCGAAAAAGTCTCGAGTTCAAACACTCTGGCAGATATGGCTCGATCCCCTCCAACACTAAAAATTAAGAACGACGAAGAAGAAGAAAAAGTCTCATTAACATAAACAATATATATCATTATTAGTTGAACATTAATAGACACGTCTAGATTTTTTAAAAAGTAAAATAAAAGGCTATAATTTACCGTTTTTTATTTATTATTATAATTTTTGTGTGTGGGAAAACTCCCAATTATTGGCCCGAGTTTTGCTACTGCATGTGACTTAAACATTATCTATTAAAACTTAGAGACTGCATGTACACTACTTCCTTTTATGTAAAACAAAAATTGATTGACGAAAGAGCCATTACAACAACAACCACTAGGCTCATTATTGTTATTGTTTAGTTTATTCAGCTATATTTTAAAAGTGTTTTTATTGAGGTCTTGTTTCTCCCACCCCCTTTTAAATATTAATACGCTACATAAATTATATTCAGCTAATGGTACCTATCAATTCGATACCAAAAAAAATTCATCATAAACACAATATTAAACTCACTTCTTTCAGAATCCCCTTATCCCGCACTACCCCCCCCCCCCCCCCCAGCCTTAACTGCCGTCCTTACCTGTCAATGAGTTGATGACGTCACGAGCCGATATAATTTTCGAGGTGAGCCGAAAATGATCGGGATCGAAGCTAGGATAGAATCGCTGACTTTAGCTTTGTTACTGTGGGCCATGAGATTAGACGACAATTTCGCGTTTCACTTGTGTGTGTGTGTGGGGGGGGGGGGGGGGCTGAATGGGATGAATATTGGACCATTTTTTAAAATAATTTTTCGTTTCTGTTATTGGCTAATACCGGTTTAATAAATATCTTTTTACGATTTTTCTTGATTTCGCACAATTTTCGATGGCTGATGGGTCTTTAAAAAAAAAAAGTCACATAATATCTGATTTTAACCCCTAACCCATGTCACCTCAACTTCAAAGCGATCACCTTTGAAATGACCATAGAACACGTTTATGTTTTTTTTTACATTGAAAGCCCCCATGTTTTTCAAGTGCATTTTTTTTTAAATTAGCATTTAGCATGTTTCTATAGAGGTATGTGTCCAAGTGTCAGTGTGCGAAAGTTCCTTTTCAAACCTGACGGTCTATAGTGAAGTAGAGTTCACTATGCACAGCCGCCTTTACTTTCCCTAACGTGAGTTAGGTACCCATCAGAGTTGGGTGGACTCAGGGACGGTCTACTGACTTGAACCCGGATTCGAACTCGAAACTTACGGGTTAGTAGTCCAGCTCTCTACCATTAGACCACTCCGTCTGTGTGCGAGTTTGTGTGAAATGGTGTGTGGGGATGTGTGTGTGTGTGAGTGTGTGTATGTGTGTGTGAGTGTGTGTGTGGGATGTGTGTGTGTGAGAGTGTGTGTGTATGTGAGTGTGTGGGGGGATGTGTGTGTGTGTGATTTCTTCTCCCCCGGTACAGAAACCACCCGCACGTTATTTCCAATCACCGGAAGCGCCCGCTAGCTGTCGCTACCGACTTTGATACCTTGATAGTAGCCATTTCAACCGGAAGCCGGACCGGATATCCCTGGAAATAAAAACATTAGCCCAGCCCTGACCGGCTGATTGGCATCAGACCGTTTCGACTTTTTATTTATTTAAAATTTTTAAAATTTGTTTCTTTTTAAATCAAGTGTTTGTGATAGACGGCTATTGAAATTATTTCTAAAGTTTTTTTTTTGTTACATTCTGATCAGTGCGTTAGCATCAACGTCCGTGTGTATGTGTGTGTTTGTGTGTGTGTATGTGTGTGTTTGCAAGTGCATGCGATTCAATAGGTATGAACGTACTACAGGGGACTAAGTATGCAATAATTTTTGCTACTTTCAACTAAGATTGCATGCGTTGATTTCCCCCCCCCCTCCCCTCCCTTAGAAATATTACAAATAAACGCAGCTGTAATCACAGGTATAAACTAGCCCTCTCAATACACCGAGGTCTCTGAAACAGATGAACTCTACTTAATATGAATATAACAAACATTAAAGGTAGTTCCCCATGTCCAAAACTAACTTGGCAAAAATCCGTTGTTTGTGAAGCAGAAACACTCGGAATGTCATGGACCCAACTTGGAGGAATCACCCAAAACGGGAGTGCAACGGCCCAACATGAGATATGATCAGAGGCGTAGCGAGGGGGGTGGGGGGACATATGTCCCCGGGCGCCGACCTTGGGGGGGGGGGGTCGCCAAAATGGGTTTCAAAAACAAATTGAAAGTTTGACGGGGGGGGGGGGGGGGGTGCGCAAATCAAAAGTTCGAGGAAGGGGGGGGGGTGCGAATCGAAAGTTTGAGGGGTGATTGCAAATCGAAATTTTGTCCCCGGGCGCCGGGAAGGGTCGCTACTCCTCTGGATATGATTATAACGTTGGCCCAATAGGCGTCAACGTGTTTGGTTTAGTTTAGACTTGAGATTAGTATGCCGTGGGTTATTGTGTGTGTTGTGATAAAAAGAGTACGACTAGCCTAGTCTAGGCTACGCAGATTAAGTGGTTATAACTATCTCTTTCTATATTTGTGTTAGTGTTTTTAGCATCTGAAGGCTATCAAAAATGTGTGTTATAATGATGGGTTAATAGTACCACGCTATTATACCACTCTATTATCTATTTATCTACAATTATAACCATCCGTATTTGAATAGTAATAGCGCTATTTTAAAACAATTTTAATAATTATTGTATCATTACGAACTAAAGGTACTGTGGCGTATTTTTTAAAGACTTGCCAAATGCAACACGTGAATTCAAATCACATTGCGCATACAATTGCTTTTAGAGGGAGGCAACTAGTGCTTTCTTATTTCAAGTTATTTTAATCGTGTTGTTTCCCTTTGCAGATTTCACCGAGGTGCCGTCGTTACTGTTCGTGGTGAGAGCGTTCATCATCCCTTCAACCATCACCGGTTTCATCTGCATCATCATCTACATCGTTAAAATCATTCTCCTGGTGCTACGCCCAACATGGCGGCGGATTCACGTCAAGGCAGCATATCTGACGTTTGCCGCTGTCTCAGGTATGTACTCAGCTAAATTCGGTTCCTGGCATATATTTCCATTTTACATTCTGTAATTAAACCATTTCTTAAATTCTACCTCATATTGTACTGTTAAGTCAACACAGGTGCCTAGCTTGTTTAAATAACATCTCTGAGCCTACCCAGCTTTAATGGGTACCTGACTAGTCTGTCTGGTGTCTTTAGAAAATGCAGTGCATATGAGAGTACAATCAAGTTGACTTTAAAGATGTTAACATTAAGATCATCTTTGAGCGTTTCAACATAAAATACATTATATGTAAATACATTTACATAATCATTATTATATTTAAATACATTAACATAAACACATATCTTAATATATTAACACAAACACATTATATATGAATATATTAACGTAATCACCATTATATTTAAAGATATTACTTAAAACACCATTATACCTAAACTAGTCTAAATCTTATTTGAAGATGTTAACTTAAACATCATTATCTTTAATCATATCTTTTTAAATTGGAGAATCCATCTTTTAAATTATTTAAACAGCTATGTAGTATCAGTATACCTAACTAAAATGTTGCCACAGTGTGTGTTTAATGTTTACATTCTTCTCTTCCACCAGGTGTCTCTGCTGGTATAGGTGTCATAATTTTTGTCACAATGATTGAAGAGCAAATCTATGAGCTGTTGTGGGCTCCAGCCCTACCTGGCTCAGGGGGGCTCCTGTTTATCTTCATCTCTATAGGTCAGTGGCTGTCTTAGTTGTTTTTTAATCTGTGGGTCATTTAACATGATGGGTTAATTTTGCTTTAAGTGTAGAAAATAATTAATGAACAATGGTCAGTCTATTTAGTCACTTAATATGAAGGGTTAATTTTGCTTTAAGTATAGAAATAAATTAATGAATAATGGTCATTCTATTGGTTACTTAACATTATAGGTTAGCTTTGATTTAAGCTTTTGCATAGAAATAAATTGATTAATGGTCAGTCTGTTGGTCACTTAACATTATAGGCTAACTTTGCTCTAAGTAAGGTTGCCAAGAGAAACGGAATAAAAAAAAATAATGAACTGACAATTTTCTAACTAGAAAACTAACTGAAGAAATAGTTAAAGTGAGTTAACTTTTGGAGAATTAACAAAATTAACATTTAATTTGTATATTTTTCTATATCTGTGAGAGAAATCTTAGGATTTTTCAAATAAATGTCTGTATTACATATGATTTAAGTGGGATGGTGGAGAGGGGGAGAAAGTGGCTTGGCAGCAGAGCACTAGACTGCTAACCCAGTTTTGGAACTTTGAGTCCACTCAACTCTAACAATTATGTGGCTCAAGTTAATGCAAGTTTAGTATAGTTGGGCATAGTGCTGATCAGACTATTCCTTTACATGCAGTGGCGGAACTAGAAAAAAGGGGCCACCCCGCAACATTTTTTTTAGGCCCCCCCCCCATATTTAAAAAAGGGAAATAAGTCATGGAAGTGGTTTGAACGTTTGCTTATCTTTGATAAGTTTCATTGTAGGAGAAAGAGGACTCGGCTTTCACAGTGGTTTAAAATTAAAACGAAGGAAAAATGAGCGTGGGGTGGTGCCTATAGAATAAAGATAATCCAACCGCAGCCACGGTAATCTTTTTTACAAAACAAACATTAAGTCAAAAATGCAAGAACATTTTTTTTAACTATAACAATTTTTTGTATGGTCGGCCATGGGCCCCTAAATGGCGTGGGCCCCCCCCCCCCGCATTGCGGGGTCTGGCGGCACTGTAGTTCGGCCCCTGTTTACATGTCATACTCAAAAAACAGAACGCTACCTCATCTGCCCATGGGTGAATGTCAGTTTAAAAGATGACTATTGTTACATTCCAGTTAAACATGAAATTTCTAAAAAAATTAAAACAAAATTTCTAACCTTTTCAGGTGGCTACTTAAGTTGGAGGAATCACTCGACAGATGAAGAATTTGACACGAGGTCAGAGTTCAGTGAGAGAGCCTCTGGGATATACGAGTTCTCCACGGCAACCAAAAACCATTCTTTAAAACCAAACGGCAAAGGTTACCAGAGAAGCATCTCTCAGCAGTCCGGGAAATCTGACATTCTTTGACACAACCAGACACCAAGAAGTACCAAACCTGTTGATATGATGTTGTTTTAAAAAAAAAACATTTTAAAAATTCATCGCTTGCATACCTTGTGTTGGTTGATTACAACAGTGTGCTATGTAAATTTGGTGTAAGAAATGTGTTTTCACCTTTAGTGAGGTTCTACTCACTTCATCATACTTCAAATACTTTGAACTTTTAGCCTACATAAACATTTAAAATCTTTTGATAAAGTCATTTCACTTTGGAAAGATTGTGATAGGTTAAGTCAACAATCAAAGTAAGATTTATTTGATGGAAGAAATTTTAGAAAAAAGTTACTAACAAGTCCTTAAAAATAATTTGATAAGTTGATAAACTACAAACATCTTGTATTGTTCTGTTTCCCCATACCATGCATGGGATGAATTATTTATTGACATCAGCATTGATATTTTGACAATGTGTAGTTGAATTTTTTAGCCTCCAATTCAGTGGAATATTTTAACTTCCCAGTAGAATTTTTGAGCCTCCAGTGGAATATTTTAACCCCAATAGAATTTTTCAGCCTCCCATATAAAGATGGGACAACCACGGAACAAGTGTGGAGTTCTTTAAACCCCAATGGTTACACAAAAAAGTGTGTAAATATTGACAGTAGCAGATATCATACCAACAGCCAAACTGGCATGGGCATTTTAGTCTGTGCTTACAGCTCATGGAGTGCCAGATTTTTTTAGTGAAAACATTCATGCTTAAATTTGTTTTCTAAATATAACCTTTGTTTGTTGGAATACAAAAGGTTGGAGTATAACCATCTACTATGTTATTAGTTATTTGATGGCCTATTCCCAATTTAATTTGCATTTATTTTTAAAATTTAATTTGTCTGTGTATTCAAATAATTAATGGTAATGATTTGCCCTGCTCATTAGTTATGTCCTATAAAATGTAGCATTATAGTTATAGTAAACTATTGGAATCTATTGACAGATATTTTGACAAATATAGAATAGAAATTAATTGGTTGCAAATAATGTGCCAGTTATAATATTAATAGTGTCTAAAGGGAGAATTTGGAATTTATATGTGGTTCAACAGAGATCTAGGGAATTTTGTTTGAAGTAAAATTCTAAAAGGTTAATGAATTTTAAGATTAATAACTTTATATTAAATCAATAGAAAGTTGAAAGAGAATACATAACTTTTTTATTTTGTAATTAAATTTTACTTTTGAATTGACCCTGTGGCATTTTGACAATGTTGTTTTAAACGTCTTAAAAGAATGTTTAATTAATGCGTATGTTATTTGTTTGAGGGACGTTATTTATTTTTAGATTTCTTTTTCTAGTCTTTTACCCATTAAATAATTTTTGTGTTCAGTATTCTTTCTCTAGGGTTTATTGTGTTGGTTTATTTATCATAATCTGTTTAGCTAAAACTGAAAAACATACACAATTTTAAAGAGTTTAGTTTAGCCTGGCTTTTGTCTGAGCTGAATCGAGAATTTTTTTTTTTCCAAAATAAAATACATAACAAAGCATACCACGATATTCTTAAACTTTAACTTTTAAAAAATGAACAGCTGTCTTGTGTACATATTCAGCTTTGTATTCTTGCCATATATCAATAGCACCTAAAACTACAGATGTTTTATCTGAAGGCTAAACTATACTTTTTTCTACTTTAGCTTAAGCTTTGTTGATAGCATTTTTCCTGGAGGAATAGAACTACTAACACAATTGTAAAAAAAATATACTAATCACACGAAGAGCTGTTACATTTTATAACAGCTTTTTAAAAAAATGTGTAGCATTTAGTTTTGATTGAGGCACTCATTATTTTTAAATCTAGCATTTAGTTTTGAATAAAGTAAATTAAATTTTTTCAGAGGATGTTGCATTTAAAACATTTATCATATCTAGTCATTGTTTTAATTCAATTTTTTTAATTAAGATTTTGAATTTATTTTAGGTTTTTAATTTTCATATTCTACTAACATTCCATTTCCTTTCAACCATTTCACTGTTTAATTCAAAGAGAAGCTGGTACTCTTTAGAAAATAACTTTTTATTCATTTAGTTTATTATCGATTGTCTATTGCTATACATTACAATGTTGTTACACAATTTCTACTGTCATTTTCTGCTATGATGAACTTCTCCTCAAAAATTGAATTTAAAAATTAATTTCAAAGGGGAAAAGTTTAATTATGCAATAATGGACCAATTATTACAATTGTTAGATATAAAACATTGTAAATAGATTGCTCTTGTAACGATATTTTTGTATGCTAAATACTTCTGCTGTATATTAATTAACAGTACTGAGAACTGGGAGTATATGTACATTAACATATTTTGTTTTGTATCTGTTGTTTTAGTTTTTTATCTGGGTAGATATGTTGTAGATTTTCATGTGGTGCAATGGGGGATTAGATAGAAGATATGAATAACTGTTAATACAAGGATTTAGATAAACCGTAGATACAATACAGAAATAGAAATGTAATTTTGATGAATTTACACTGGGTGAAAAAACATTGATTGCATTGACATAATAGTGAGAGATTTTTTTTTTTTATTAATAATTGAGATATTTTGAAATTATGGGTATTTTATTTTACCAATTTCTTTTATTACATAACATATTGCCTTACTTTGTTAATATTTTTTTAGTTAACAAAATATTCTGTTACATTTATACTTTGTTGTTAAAAGGAAGTTTTTAACTAAATTTAAATTTCTTTAAAATTATTTAATTAAATTAAGTAAAAAATTTAATAACTACTAGTATTTACCATGGATATTTTGTATTGTATGACAAGTTGCACATTTTAACATTTTGACTATCATTTTAACACATTTTAGGTTTTTAATTAGGTTAAAATACAATAGTTTTTTAAAAGCAAATAGTCCTAGTATAGTAATAGTTTTCACTTTTTAAAACTGAAATTGTGATTTAATTAGCTGTTGATTACTTTTCTTTTTATTTTTGTTACCAGTTCAGCCTTATTGGTAAATATTTATCATTATTTTATCATTATTTTAACATTGTCCTAAATATTTTATTCAGCTAAAAAACAAATTGCAAAAATAAAACAATTGAGGCAAATGAAAATAAAATATTTATCGCCCAAAACTAAAGTTAAACTCAAAAATTAAAATGTACAGCTATTATTTCAATTCATTAATTAACATGAACATTAACTAATAACTTTTTACTTATAATTATCAATGTGCTTGTTGCAATATGCTTGCTAACTTTAAAAAATAGGTTTATATAGGCTACAACTATTGAGATTTTGAAGAAGTCTAATTAAAGTGTACAATAGATTGGACAAACCTGCTGCATAAATTATTACTCCATGTTGTAACTTGACATTTGTAACTTGACATTTGTAACTTGACATTTGTAACTTGACATTTGTAACTTGACATTGTTCTTGTGCTGTTAGAGTTTGTAAAAGCATTTCAGAAGCAGGCATAGTCTGCTCGAGATTTATGCTTGGTGATTTGATTAATGTACAAGATTTTGTAAAATCTGATCATCAAATTATGAGTATTCATAAATGAGAGATCAGTTTTAATTGTTTTTTTTTAGTGAAGTTGAAATTTTAAAAAGTTGTTTACAAATTTCCTTCCATGTTACAAATTAATTTTAAAATTCACACATGTTCTTGTATTACATTTCTTTACTATAACAAACTGTAAATATTGGCAATAAAATATAATAACATATTCTTGTTTTCTTCTTTATAAATTCAACTAATAGTTTGTGTTTAAAAAAAAAATGTGTTCATAAAAACTGAGATTAGATAAAATTTAAGAATCTTAGACACATCAGTGAAGGCATCTTCGCTTGGTGTAGCAGAGGTATGAACATTCTTTGTATTAAATATAAAGGAAATATAATAACATGTCTCTTAATGCATTGTGTTTGCTGGCCCTACTAAGGTAACAGGACGTTCAACTACTAACATGAAGTCTCTAGTTCGGACCCTTGCTTTACTATGTAAGACGTCTATGCTGGGATGGGTAGCTGACTCATGTTGAGGAAAGCAAAAGGTAGCTGGGCATGGTGCTGACTACACTATAACTTCACATGCCGTGGTCACTGAGACAGGTGAACTGTTTCGCCTGTTCCATGGACCATAAGGTTCAAAATCGTACTCACTAACTACTTACTTAGTACTTTCTCTTCCCCCGTGGAACATAGGGCCTCCACCATTTCCTTCCATTTCTTCCGATCCCCGGCTATTAATTTTGCCATCTCCCAAGACATCCCTGTTGGCTTCAGTTCTTCGAGAAGACTCCGCCTCCAGGTCTGTTTTGAGCGCCCTCTTTTCCGCTTCCCCTGGGGGTTTCACCCAAGCGCGTGTCACGCTCACTAACTAATGCAGCAAATTAGACAACTGACACCATGTTTGACTGAGGCCAATGTAATCCCTGCAGCCCTCGCTTCACTTTCAAAAGTCCTCCAGGATTTTCTCAATCAAGTCTAGCATGGGTAAATATTCTCTGAGAAAAATAGAGATGGTGGAGAAGGCTTAATTACTTACAGGAGCTTATGTCTGGCACATCAAAACGGCCCTCACTAGAATCATCAGTAGGGGAAAATGGTGAAGACCCAGAAGATTCTGAAGATATACACGATACAATATGAGGGGTTACCACTGGACTGGTGGAGGACCTAGCTCAGGGTCAGGTTATAGGGGTAATGTTTTGGTGGAGTCGGTGGCAGTATAAGCTAAGGAGATTTAACAGTGCTAAGGGAATTCAACAGTGCTAGGGAATTTAACAGCGCTGAGGGAATTAAACAGTGCTAAGGGAATTTAACAGTGGTGAGGGAATTTAACTGTGTTAAGGGAAAAGTGCTACGATTAGAGCGGCATTGTCTGGTTTTAGGGGCTCTAAGCAGTGGCGGAACTAGAAAAAAAAGGCTCCCCCGCAAAAAATTTTTTTGGGCCCCCCTATATGTATATATATATATATATACATACATACATACATACATACATACATACATACATACATACATACATACATATATATAAGTAGCCCGCTTCTTAAAATTTTAAATAGTCTATTACCTGGGTATTTTAATCTATTTTATTGCAATGTATAACCACTCTGAGATAACGAACCAGAGTCCAGGGGTCGGCAACCTTTTGAAGCGGAAGAGCCAAAAGTTACAATTTTCAAAATTTCCCTGGTTTTAAAGAGCCATTAAATTTTTTTTTATTTCAAATGTTTTATTTTTTGCTTAAGATTATTAGTATTTGTTCAAGGAGCTGGAGAGCCGCATCTTGATATCAAAAGAGCCGCATGCGGCTCGCGAGCCTCAGGTTGCCGACCCCTGAACCAGACAACAAGAAGTCCGAACTCATTTCGGGCCCGCAATAATCGTGTTTTACAAATGTTTGTATTACGTCTTTATGTTTACCGACAATTGTGACAACATTGCTGTCTGGTCAAAATTATATAAACACGTAAGCTTGATTTTGAAATGGTTTCTCGCGTTATGTTTATTTTTATGATTTTTTTGTATTTATATTATTAGTTTTAAATACATTCATTTTTATAGCTATAGGATTCTTTAATATGCCTTATTTAAATAATAATTAAGAGAATAAATGGCTCTTTAATTTACATAGTACAAAACTAATTAAATGAGCTCTATGGGCACCCGTGTTTTGATGAAGGGCAGTAAGTCATGGAAGTAGTGTAAACGTTTGTCTATCTTTAAAAGTAGAGCTCTTGTAGATTTTATATTTTTCTACGCAACAGTGTGTGTTAGTTACTGTAGAACAATCACTGCTACAGTAGACCTGTTATTATTTTTAAAAAACTACAATCAAGGTGCACAAAAAACATTTTTTATAAAAAAAAAATTCATTGTTTTTTTGGTCGGAATTGGGCCCCTAAACGTCGTGGGCCCCCCCGCATTGCGGGGTCTGGCGGCACTGTAGTTCCGCCCCTGGCTCTAAGCTTGCAGTATTAAGAATCCGGGATACGAACTCGAGATTTTCAGTTTAATTGTCGTGGGCACTACTACTCAGCCATGCCATGACCAAACATATTTTATTAGTTATAGAAACAATTTACTAAACCACCACTGTGTGTAGGTCTAGGATCTAATGTATGAGAAAAAAAAACACAAATAAAACTTTTTTTTCATAACATGAATAAAACCAAAAGTTTTATTGTAGGCCTATAAAGGCTAAGCACGCTTCTCAACCACATAACACAATATAACAAAATGATAAACTACCACTCCAAACCCAAACCTATTTATGATAGCCTTTCCGTACCCATGTAACTATCAAGAAGATCTTTCAGATAATGATTTTCACAGCACGCTAAGCCTAAAACGAAACTGTAAGTCTAGATCAGTGTCAGGTAGGCCACTAGTTATCGAAAATAACTTACAATCTTAATAGCATCGTATTTTTCCTTAAACAATTTTTGAATTGCAATTTTAAACCAATTCCTTATTTACATCGTACTACATTACAAGGTAAGTAACTGCAGATAATCTTTCGTTTTGTTGATGCATGTAGTTAACTTGGGTTATGACCCTTACACTGAATGGTTCTTTTAAAAGAAAAAAAATCCTATATCTAGTAGGCGTGCAATGTTTGATATTAAATTTATATTAGTTTCATTGAAGTCCAAAGTTTCCCGAAGAAAGTCTACCGCCCCCCCCCCCGAACGAGATGGAATTTATATAGTAAACATACACTTTTATTAGTGTCCGTCCCCCCCCCCCCCCCAAAAAAAAATGTTGACCGCCCCCCCCCCCCCCCCGAAAATATCAAGTGCCCCCCCCCCCCCCCGGAGAAAAAAGTCTGGAAGAAACACTGTTGAAGTCATCAATAGTATTCAATAGTGAATCTCAGCTTTGGGTAAACTTTGAGTTGATTAGAAGTCTGCTTAAATGATGAGGGCCTACAGTGCCGTAGACCACAGCGTAACTAAGCCTACTACATATTGTACAAGGCCTACTAGAATCTTTAAAATAAAGAATAACAATGTGACTTAAACTACTACAGGGCAGTGTCAGTCGAGCTTTTATAATGTAGTAACCAGTATTGTACAGAGGCGTAGCGACCCTTCCCAGCGCCCGGGGACAAACTTTCAATTTTGCACCACCCTCGGGAATAACCTTTCAATTTTCAATTTGCACCCCACCCTCAAACATTCAGATCCCCCCACCTCAAAACTTTCAATTAGCACCCCCCCCCCCCTCAAACTTTCAATTTGCACCCCCCATATATATTTTTTATATTTATAATACAAAACTGCAGATTTTAATTTGTTTTTACAACCCATTTTGGCGCCCCCTAAGGTCGGCACCCGGGGACATATGTACCCCCGCCCATCTCGCTACGCCTCTGGTGTTGTATTATTTATTACAGACCTAAACTAACCAAAACGTAACGAACATATTCAAGTCAGTGTTTCTTTATGATTGTTCTTCTCAGGGAAACAAAAATTTTAGGGGGCAGAATTAAAATTGCAGGGGGGGGGGGGGGGGGTACTGGTTAAAGTAGGCTCTACGGGCTATATGTCGTATAAAAATTCTATTTATTTCGTATGGAGGTAGATAGAAGTGATTCCGGTCAGTGGCGTAGCCAGGATCGTCTCAAGGGGGGGGGGGGGGGGCAATTTTTACCCGGGGACAAACTTTCGATTTGCACCCTCCCCCTCAAACTTTCGATTTGCACCCCCCCTCATACTTTTTCTATATACCGAGGAGTCTATGGGGGGGGGGGGGTTATGACCCCCCCCCCCTAACCCCCCTGCCTACGCCACTGATTCCGGTAGGGGGGAGGGGTCCGAAACTATGAAAGAAACTGATTCAACCTACGCGTTGGCTTACAAAACTTTTTTAGGCCTTCTGTTCAGTTAAAAAGTTGCAGGAGCTCAAACAATTTATAAAATACATTATAGTGCTAGGTATAACAACTACTGACTAATTTTAAACTTAACATATTAGTCTATTAAATGAATAAAGTTGGTCTATTGCAATATTACTTTCACTTTTCTACTTAACATTTCGACTTTGACCTTAGCAACGGTTATAGTTACTGTGTAGATTTATAGACTGCTAGGACTAGCCTATACTTTACTTCTTTTGTTTATATTAATTATTAACACACATTGAGACATTGTTTATTTTAATGTAGCCGATACGGCTTGGATTTGTAGAAATAGTGTTTAGTTTAGAATAGATCTAATCTAGATCTAGAATAATCTAGATCTAGATTTTTAAAGCTGGATCTAGTAATAGGCTGTAGTCTAACGTAAATAAATAGTGGATTACTATTACTACTACACTGCAGCTACGCTAGTCTGGAGAGCCCGGTGTGGAGATCTATTCTATTTCTATTGAAATATTCGACGAATTGTCAAATAAAACAGGTGATTGTGTGTGAAATTGTGATGATAGGCCTACTTGATTTTTTTATATTTTATATAATATATAGGTCTCTCTAGATCTAGTATTTTACATAGATCTATATAGATCTAGATCTAGACCTATCTGTTTCTTTGTTACAAAATGTTATTGCTGTACCATCAACCTCTGAGACTGTTACTATAGTAGGGCAGTTAGGGGTCTTATGTCTTATTGACTTGCTTGTATGAGTATGAGTGTATGAGACATTGAGAACATAAGGGATAGTGTGGTCAGCACAATACCCAGCCACCTTTACTTTCCCAAATCATGTGAGTTTGGTCTAGATCTACATCAGAGATCGGTGGACTCAGGCGTGTTCTACTAACTTGAACATGGATTTGAACTAAAGACTTTTTGTTAGCCGTCTTTCGCTCTGCCGCTAGGTCATATTGTGCAAGTAAATTTAGTAAAAAATTACTGATAAAGTTCCTAACATTTAATAAATAAAATTGGTTTTGGCAAAAAAAAACGTTATATTGTAAACTGCTACAAAACGGACACTTATTTCCCACTGAATCGGTTAAAGCCTGAACTTAATTACTAAAACTGTTATGGTCTTGCTCATGTGTGAATATTTATAATAATAATAATATATCATATGCTAAGAAGTATGTGTTCCGTATTTTTTGGCCCTAAATGTTTACTTTTCTTTTTTTTAAATTTTTTTTACAATAGGCTTTACAGTCTGCCTATATTAGTAATTTTTAGCTATATTAGCTAACAGCTTATGAGCCATTTATCCTAACAAAATGATCAAAATGAACCATATCATTTTTATTTTAACGCTAGCAACCCTTATAATAACAATCATTAAAATCCGCATTGGGTTTAGCAATGTTTTACTACACCCAGACTGCTTTTACCACTTTTAGTAATAAATACTGGGCTTACAAATGTAATGACAAACTTATAACATTTAAAAAGTGATTCTTTGTCAGAAGTTTCAGCTCATATCTACAGTGTTGTTAATAAAGGTGGCAGATTTCTATTGGGAGTACAAATAGGCTGTCATTACAGGCTCTTGAATTTATGGAACTCCTAAATGTTTTTTATAGTAATTGTCAATGTAATAAGGTAGTCACACAGGTATAGTTTTTAGTCAGGGGCCACCAAAATTTAGTCCCTAAAATTTTACTTAAAGCTCTATACAGTAGTATACAAAGATATAAATAACCCTTATGTTAGTCACAAAGGCCTTGTAATTTTCAGAGACCTTATTTATCTTTAATCCCATGCCTTTCTCTCTATTATCTAAGACTGTTTTCATAAATAATTAGGCAATATTTGTATAATCACATACAAATCATTATGATAACATGATACCGAATATAGGCTTTCATTTGAAGACTAAGCCTATTGTTGAACAGTTTAGGGGACAGCAAGGTCAGATGGTATAGCTTACGATTGCTAACCCTAAAGTCTCGAGTTCAGATCCCAGACTCAAGTCTGTAGGACGTCCCTTTGTCCAGTCAACTCTCCTGGGTACCTGACTGACTTAAGGGAAACTTTGATGTATGAGCACGGTATTGACCATATTATCCCTTATATACCAATGTCCTCTAACCAAATGAACTCCATCTGTCCAGTGGCGTAGCGAGGTCGTGTGTCACCCTATGCGGCACTTAATGGTGTCACCCCCCCCCCCCCCCTCGGAGACGTAGCGACCCTTCCCGGGGACAAACTTTCAATTTCAATCTGCACCCCCCCCTCCTCAAACTTTCGATTTGCACCCCCCTCAAGTTTTTCTCTATATATTTTACTATTTTTTTTTTGCCTTGGTGTCACCCCCCTAAATGGTGTCACCCAATGCGGTCCGCACCCCCCCCCCCCCCCCCCCCCCCCGCTACGCCTCTGCTTCTGTCCCATGTGTCTTAAGCACTAAAGGAAGCACTAAAGGAAAAAGATGATAGGATTAAACAGTTTTGCCTGTGATAACTTCTCTAAGCTGATTGAGATGTAGGCCAGTCACCCTATGACCAGTGATACAAAGTTTGGTGAGATAGGCTGTTTATCCTGTCAGTGGTAACATGAGACCCTGATAGTGTATCAGGGCCTGGTGATAGCAAGTCGTCAGGAGAAACCCTAGTGGTGACAGGTCAGGTTGACCTAGTTTATTGTGCTGGTGGGTGTATCTGGCCAATTTGTAATTGGGTCTATTTTTAGAGCTGTGGTTAGGCTTTTAGGTGTTGTGATTAGGATAGTTAAATTTTCACTAATTAAAGAGTTGTGTTTGTAGAAATAATTAATTAACCAGTCAGGACTTGCTTGTGTTTTTATTTTAGCCATTAAAAAATTTTGACTGGAATATCAGGGATATCTTAATTAATTAACAAGCAATTAATTTTCCAACCATTTGGATAGTCATATCACACCTAGCACACTACTTGGTGTCTCAGCAGGTATTTTAACTTTACATTATGTTACTGTTAATGTTTATAACACTTTTTAATGTTGTAGCTGTAAATACAAATACAATTTATGCTTTAGTAAAATAACTTTTTCCTATGGCATTATTTAATTATATTTATTTATATTTAAACCTAAAGTAAGTTGGGTACTGTTTAGAGCTGAGTCGACTCTAAACCGTAACTTCAATTGAAGACACTAGTCTTCAACAGTTTTTATAGTATGACATTTTAGTGTCAGCGTCACACTTGAGACAGACACCTAGATGACAGTCTTATGAATGGTGTGTTGTTGACGTGTGTTAAATGTCAGTTGACAGACTAAACCAGAATATCTTTGGAACCATACTTATGGTGATGCGTTATGTGTTGTCTGGTGTGTTATTTGATGTGTTGTCTGATATGTTTATCTGATGTGTTACCTGTTTACCTTATACTTTACCACCTGTTACCTGATATTAATTTTATTTTTTATTTTATTTTAGGCCCATATAGATTTAGTATGCTTATACTTATATGTCATAAGTCATGTTGATTTATCTGTTATCCATTCTGTTATGCACCAATACATCTAGAGGGAAATGTCCCATTGATATATTTCCTGTTTTCTACCCATTGTGGCCGAGTTTTTATGACACTTTTCACTTAACCAATAGTTTTCAGTTTCTGTAGCCAACATTTTTCGTAAATGACGTCACACTTCCATGGGGGAAAAAGGGTGGGGGTGGTGGAAAGCTGCTCTTGTGACGATAATTTTAAATAAACCGGGAGTAATTTCCCCTAAACTTTCTCGCATATTCTTATATAACTTGGAATGTAGACATGATTTTTAATTACTTAAACTTTTAAAAATAGAATAGAATCTCATAGAAAAAAGAATTGCGCACCAAGCGAACGCCAAAACAAAATGTGCATAATAGTGCGCAATATTATTAGTACTTTATAAATTTGCATGCGTTTTTTTGAGAAATCGGAAATAGCGTAAATTAGTACTTCCTGTCAACGGAAATTACTCAAAATTTGACAAAGGGTAGAGAATTAGATCTTTTACTTACATGTGAAATTTCATTTATCTATCTGAAATAGTACTCAAGTTATAGGCTTTTGAAAAATTCAAAGTAGAAAAAGTACCCCTCCCGGTTATCGGAAATCGCTCAAAAGTCGATACGGATCTACGATTTTGATAAAATATTTATATATGAAATTTCATCAACCTATCTGTAACGGTACTCAAGTAATCGTGTTTACACACAGACAGACAGACACACACACACACAGACATACGGACAAGATTGCAAAATTATGTTTTTCCGTATCAGTGAGGTGTAAAACGTCGAGATTTGTAAAAATCTCGATTTTTTTTTTGTACGATTACAATACTTTCTCTATACTTCGTATATACGAGAAAGTAAAAAGTTAATTTTCGTTTAAAATTGTAACTTGGGGAAGACCGTATACACATTTTTAATATGGTATTCTAAGGTATGACGTCATTCATATATCATCACATTATCGGCTGTTAAAAAACCATTCTCCTTGTAGCTGACCTATTGTTCAACTTGTCAATATAAAGATCACCCATTCTCCCGAAGGTTTCATTACGATCATTGTGTTAAAGATTCAATGAAAACAAATTTGATATCGAGGGCAACACGTGTTACCAAATGGTGATGTCGTGAGTCACTAATCGATTCTGTCGTCGTATTATCAATCACAGATGGGGCGTGGTATGTCTGCGCGATGCAATCGATACTTAGTAGAATCGATACCACGTACAGTTTATGCCCAGTCGAGTCGTAAAATATAATTTACGCCGGTTAAAAGTGGCGGGAGACTTGAGTGGTGTTGAAAGAACATTTGATTTGTAATTATGATTTGAGGGAAATGGCAGCTACCTAGCGTAATCTAAACTGTAAAACTGGGGGGAAGGGAAGTAACTTAAGTTATCGCTAGTCTTTCTTCGCTTCGGTTTCTCGAAAAAAATCTTAACGTGAAAATGCGAAACCCAAAAAAATGCGCTGACAAAAAATGCGTAAAATGCTACTACTAGTACTACACTTGCATTCGCTCACATTTCGTGGATAGAGGTTTTTTTTATTATGCTACATTCTACTTTCATAGGTATCTTCTTTACTCGATAAAAAAAAAAACCTCATGCGCACTGTGCGCGCATTTATATGAACACCTCTCACTCCCCCTGTTTCTAACACCAGTGGCAAACTTGTAGATACTTATGGTAACTTATATTTCAGCTTTACAAACTAACGGCTTATATTTCTAGACGTCGCCTTTTAAAAATATATGAATCCGTTAGGCCAGTAATTTAGATTCATTACATTAAAATGATTCCAGTATACTTTAGTCACTAAAGTTTAGTGAGAGGATCGTTAATTCTATTGCTTTCTACTTTTGTTGTTGTTGTATTTGTGTTACCTATCTGCTGATAACAATAAGTTATTTTAAAATCTGATGCCTTAACGTCCAACAATCAGATACATAACAGGTTTTTAAAAAAATGTAACAAACGTATCTTTCGACAACAAATTAAAGAAAGTCTTTACTTGCTAAAGTGTTCCAATATATTGTATCCCAAAACTCTCACCCAAAAGGCCAGACAGTAAATATAAAATATTTTCATACGGATTTTTGTTATTCCTGCCGTTTGTTTCTCAGAGAAAAAATATCGATGTAAGCTTATTTATGTGGGCTGAGTAATATGATGTAGATAATCGATACCCACATGTGTCTGTCTTAGTGTCTGAACATGTGTAATCAGATGAGCCGTATCAACATACAGGCTGTAGATGTCTGTGTCAAAGTTCATGTACTTGTGAAGTTAGGTTAGCCGTATCAACATGCAGGCTATAGTTATGGGTATGTGTCTAAGTTTATGTACTTTAGAAGTTAGATGAGCCGTATCAACATACAGGCTATAGTTATGTTGTCTGTGTGTTTATGTTAGATTAGCCATATGAACATGAAGGCTCTTGTTATTATAGGGCTGATAGCGAAATTTTTCAGCTATTTCAGTCACGTGATACTAATGGCCACATGATCACTTTTTGTTGTTGACTTTTACAAGCCCCCGAGTGATTCTGATTCACGTGATGGTCTATTTTTAAACCCCCGTTCATCCCTTTCTACACAAATCTTAATTGTAAAAAATAAATAAATGAATTGTCGATCGTGTTTATGTTTCTAATTACTCTGTTTTAATCTACATACTTGGCCTTCCACCCTCCAAGACCCCCCCCCCCACCTCACTGTTCCCTTAAAAAAAAACTTCCATGACGTATGGATCTCTCCATCATCCCGTTTAATTCCGTTTAATTAGTTAATTGTTTTGTGTTTATATATGTAGACTTCTATCTTATGAAGTCCGTCCCCTCCCGTCGCCCCCCCCCCCCCTGTCAATTCCACTCATCTGAAAGAATACAAAAAAAATTCCTTGACGAATGGACCTCTCTATTGTCACGTTTTTAATTGCTTAGTGTCAGTCTACGTTTAATCCCCGCAACCCATTATATACCCCCCCCCCTCCAATCCTCTTCCAAAAAGAGGGGAAAAAATACCCTCCATTAATGAATGTAGGCGCATATCTCCATTTCAATGTTTAGTTTCTCATTGTTTTGTTTCAATCTACATTTTAACCCTCTGTCTCACGAAACCAAATCCACCATTTAAAAAAAAAAACTTCCATAATGAAAGAATGTCCCCATTGTCATGTTTATGTTAATTAAAAACTATTTCATTGTTTAGTTTTAATTCAGTTTTATTTTTCCATCCCGCAGAACACTTGACAACAAAAACCACGTGTGGAGTACAACGTTCGCAGTTTTCTTGAACTTTAACCCCGTAAGCCGCGTCTAATTTCGCCGCGAGGACCATCCATCATTAGAGGATGACCTCAGTCTGCTAATGACCAGCCGGGTTGGCCCATGACTCACGGGGTTGACTGACAGGACAACCCGGGGGGATGAGTACACCTGGGACAGCAAGATTCGGGCATGGGTAAGTCACGTGATCGTGCTTCTCGTCATGGTATGTGTGTGTTTTCCTTACACTTGGAGATGCGTTTAGCTCCTAAGTTTGAAAGAAAGCGATCCGATTGAAATGGATTACAATTGAGATAAAAGGTTAACCACTAACCAATCAAACCACATACGAGCCGAAGTAAAATCTTGTTATTGCTCACATAGGCGTACAGTTGTATCAAATGGTAGATGTGTTCGATTGGACAACATCATCTTTTTTTTTTTCGATCGTGCCGAAGACACATAGTGCAGATGAAGTAGAGTTTATCTGTTTCAATCCCCTAGGCATAAAAGAGGTGTAGAGTATATCCAGCCGCCTGTTTGCCCTTAACTTGGTTCAGGTACCCATCAGAGCTGGGTAGACTCAGGGTCGTCCTACAGATTCTAGCCCGGGATCTGAACTCGAGACTTTCGAGTTAGCAGCCGTAAGCTCTACCATTCGACCACGCCGCATTGGACATAATTAGACCGAAATATGCTTGTAATTAACTGTGTTTATGATTAGGTCATCCTGACAAATCATAATTAATTAAGGTATTAGACTGAGGCTATTGTAGTATGTAGTACGTACTTCATCCCCAACAACTAAAAAAAATTCCGTGTATCTTTGTTTTTCCAAAAGTTAATTCGCAGTTATTTAAAAGTTGAAAGATAATAATAATTTATTTGTACGTCTGGTAAGAAAAAACTCCACTTTCTGTCACCATCAATCTGACCTTCCCCCCTCCCATCTTTCTCAACCCCCCCCCCCCCCCCCCCCCCCACATACATGAAGTGGCCACTTACACACGTCTGCTAATCTGTACCAAACTCTAGACCGGTAATCTCGCCATCATTAGATGAATTGGTGCGGACTCACTTTGCACAAGTTCATTAGGTCAGACCGTGTCAGACTGCAACTAGATTAGAGTCATAGACACACGGTCTGTTGGCCTGTTGGTGTGAAGTTGTTGTCGATAGGTTGGTGTGAAGTTGTTGTCGATTGGTTGGTGTGAAGTTGTTGCCGAGTTGTTGGTGTGAAGTTGGTACAGATTCGTTGGTGTGAAGTTGCTACAGATTCGTTGGTGTGAAGTTGGTACAGATTCGTTGGTGTGTTGACGCGGTAGTGGTTCAAACAAGAATATTAAAATGCGGTACATTTCTTATGGGTAAGTTGCACGTAGAATAAGTTAGCCGTTGGTCAGATAGGTAGCCTTTAGACTACCTCATTGGTCAGTTGCATGTCTAAGTTATAGACCGGTTTTATGTCTAAGTGATTGTCAATTTCTGTTTTTAAACAAGTGGTCATTTTGGTGTGTATTAATTGATCTATCGGATGTCAAAGCAATTAATTTGTTTGATCTCTAACAATTGACCATTTTTATGACCAAAAACAACACAGAATCTGAATTATAGTTCATTCCGGTAGACCAGTATTCAATAGAGTATCTTTAACAGTCCTCTGTCATTGTGACGTAACGTATCGTTATATAAAACCTTTGGGCTGGGGGAGGTATATAAAAGACGTTACACCTTTAGTAGAGAATGGCTTTTGTCAATAGCTCACATAAGGCCATGCAACTTACATTGAGTATTGCGAATCAAATCAATATTCAAAATTATAAATTATAAAAATTCGAAAAGTAACGATACTAGCCCTGATACACTGTCAGATGAAGTAGAGTTTATCTATTTCTTTAATTATGTCTATGTAGAGAATCTGTGTTAAGAACTATCCCCACCGCCTTATTTCCCCCCCCCCTCCCTCCCAACAACTTTAATGATCAACCCGTTAGAGCTGAGTAAACATAGTGGCCAAGGACCCGAACTCGACACTTTGGGCTAAGCATGCGTCTTCTCTACCCACCCGACCAACATGCCTCTTACTCAAGTGGACAAAATACATTTACAATAATTGTAGGCCTACACTTTGAACATTTGTCGATTCCTCTTAATGATTTAGACTGAATCAATTAATTTAGTTCAAGTACTTTGAGAACGCGACAGGAAGTTCATACTTTTAAAGTTACAACATAGCGTACAGTTAAAGTGCGAGATGTCCCTGAGTCGCACTTTACCCAGTAAGCTATAGTAGAAGGTAGATTAAACTGTGTTATAGCGTACAGCTAAAGTGCGAGATGTCCCTGAGTCGCACTTTACCCAGTACGCCATAGCAGAAGGTAGATTAAACTGTGTTATAGCGTACAGCTAAAGTGCGAGATGTCCCTGAATCGCACTTTACCCAGTACGCTTTAACACAGAAGGTAGATAAACAGTGCAACAATTTATCAATGTACATTACATGGTCTGAAACAAAATATATTAAGAAATGTAAGATAACCACTTTAAAGATCAGACATCTGTATTTGTTGTTTAGATATTTCTTCTGTAGATACGTCCATATTTAAAGAAAGATACAGCACCATATTTAATGTATACAACAATTGGCAATATGCGGAATGAGAAACGTATCGATTATGACGTCATTTGATGGGGTGGTTAAAACGGGTGAATATGATTAGGGTAAGGTTGGATACAGGCCGATATAGGGTTGGATACAGGCCGGTATAGGGTTGGATACAGGCCGGTATAGGGTTGGATACAGGCCGGTATAGGGTTGGATACAGGCCGGTATAGGGTTGGATACAGGCCGGTATAGAGTTGGATACAGTCCGGTATTGGGTTGGATACAGGCCGGTATAGAGTTGGATACAGTCCGGTATTGGGTTGGATACAGGCCGGTATAGGGTTGGATACAGTCCGGTATAGGGTTGGATACAGGCCGGTATAGGGTTGGATACAGTCCGGTATAGGGTTGGATACAGGCCGGTATAGGGTTGGATACAGGCCGGTATAGGGTTGGATACAGGCCGGTATAGGGTTGGATACAGTCCGGTATTGGGTTGGATACAGGCCGGTATAGGGTTGGATACAGGCCGGTATAGGGTTGGATACAGGCCGGTATAGGGTTGGATACAGGCCGGTATAGGGTTGGATACAGGCCGGTATAGGGTTGGATACAGGCCGGTATAGGGTTGGATACAGTCCGGTATTGGGTTGGATACAGGCCGGTATAGAATTGGATACAGGCCGGTATAGGGTTGGATACAGGCCGGTATAGGGTTGGATACAGGCCGGTATAGGGTTGGATACAGGCCGGTATAGGGTTGGATACAGGCCGGTATAGGGTTGGATACAGGCCGGTATAGGGTTGGATACAGGCCGGTATAGGGTTGGATACAGGCCGGTATAGGGTTGGATACAGGCCGGTATAGGGTTGGATACAGGCCGGTATAGGGTTGGATACAGGCCGGTATAGGGTTGGATACAGGCCGGTATATACAAGCACTTTGGGCGTTGGCTCAGATTGACTGGGTGTGTGTGTGGGGGGGGGGGGGGGTAGATGATAAGTTAGGGAAGTGATTGTCTTTAAATCTCTCTCCGTATCAAGGCTTACGATAAGCGACCGTGTTAAAGTGTGGTTGAGCATGCGATACAATGTGTCATCATTTGTCGCGATAAGCCGTTGGTCTGATGTCCCTTATATAGACTGTGTACATTGCTTTCATTTCCACTAAAATCTGTGGACTGGGTGGTAAAGGGAAAATTTTACTTAAAGATTTTTTTTTCAACGTTCAATTGTCTAAAGCCCCCTCTCCTTATGCTAATATCTATATCTATCTGTCTGTCTGTGTGTGTGTATGTATATATATATATATATATATATATATATATATATATATATATATATATATATATATATATATATATATATATATATACAGTATTATAAAGTATGTATGTAGGTTAGATCAGTGTTTCTTCCAGACTTTTTTCTCCGGGGGGGGCACTTGAAATTTTCGGGGGGGGGGGGGGGCGGTAGACTTTCTTCGGGGGGCGGACACTGTTAAAAGTATATATTTTCTATATAAATTATATAAATTTCATTTCGTTCGGGGGGGGGGGGCGGTAAAAAAATTTCGGGGGGGGGGGGGGGGGGGGCTAAGCCCCCCCCCCCCCCCCCCCCCCCCCCCCCGAAGAGATGCCTGGAATAAACTCTGGGTTAGATGCATCAGCGACCTCACGATAACAAATTGCATCTTACATCTTACCATACACTAGTGGTTATACAGTTTGTAATAACCGCGCCATGGGGTGTAGACTCACCACATTCCTCTGCTGACGTCACACCAGCATATTGTGTCACCACGCAGACGATCCAACGATCAATACATCACGCGCGATTTAACCGGCTCAACACCGATACCGTCTGTTTTCACACGTGGGGCAGACTCAGTCTATAGGAGATCGTGTGTTTATTAGTGGATTTCTAAGATCAACTTGTATATTCGATGTCTTGTTGCATAGGGACTATACCGTTGTATTTAAGTAGACTCAGTCTATAGGAGATCGTTTGTTTATTAGTGGATTTCTACGGTCAACGTGTATTGTTCTATAGGGACTATACCATTGTATTTGAGCCAGATTAATTGTATAGGAGATCGTGTGTTTATTAGTGGATTTCTAAGATCAACTTGTATATTCGCTGTATTGTTCTATAGGGACTATACCATTGTATTTGAGCGCGACTCAGTCGATATGAAATCGTTTGTTTATTAGTTTATGTGAATTTCTGAAATCATCTTGTACTGTCGCTGTCGTGGTGTATAGGACTATACCATTGTATTTGAGCAGACTCAGTCTAAAGGATATCTATATGGATTTCTAAGATCAACTTGTATATTCGCTGTCTTGTTGCATAGGACTATACCATTGTATTGAGCCAAAGTCGGTCTATAGGAAATCGTTTGTTTATTAGTCTATATGGATTTTTAAGATCAACTTGTATATTCGCTGTGTTGTTGCATTGGACTATACCATTATATTTGGACCAGAGTCAGGCAATAGGAAATCGTGTGTCTATTAGTCAATGTGAACTTCAAAGGTCATCTTTTACGTTCGCTGTCTTGTTGTATAGCACTATATTTGGAAACTATTTCTCTTTATCGTGCATGTAGAATTTATGCACAGACTCTAGGCAATTATTAAAAGATACAATCGGTGTTACCTCAAGAAACGTTGGATACTAGTCCAGTGCTTTCGAGGCTTTTTTTTTAGCAATCCACTTTGACATTTCATATTATGTGTATTTCCTTTCATTTTTAACTGCTTAAAGACATGTTTGACCTTACTCTAAAACAGAAGTTTTGAGTATTTGTCTAACGTAGTAGCAGTAGAGTGGAGGAGTTTGAAAGTGAATAGGTTTGGCTTGTGCGTGTCCGGATTCTGAGAGGAAAACAAGTGTTCTGAGATTTGTTGTGATGTCACACAGTCCAGGCTCCGTGGGGGAAGACAGGACGGGAAGGTCGAGGTCATCGTCGTCTGGAGACTCGTCGTGTTCAGGAGGAGATGTCTGCAGGTGGTGACATGTTAGGTTTAGGTTCTGGGTGGTGAACCTTAAGGTTTAGATTCTGGGTGGTGACACATTAGGTTTTGGTTTGAGTGGTGACATATTAGGTTTAGGTTCTGGGTGGTGACATGGTAGGTTAGGTTGTGGGTGGTGACATGTTAGGTTTAGGTTCTGGGTGGTGACATGTTAGGTTTAGGTTCTGGGTGGTGACATGTTAGGTTTAGGTTGTGGTGATATGTTAGGTTTAGGTTGTGGGTGGTGACATGTTAGGTTTAGGTTCTGGGTGGTGATATGTTAGGTTTAGGTTGTGGGTGGTGATATGTTAGGTTTAGGTTCTGGGTGGTGACATGTTAGGTTTAGGTTCTGGGTGGTGACATGTTAGGTTTAGGTTGTGGTGACACATTAGGTTAAGGTTCTGGGTGGTGACACATTAGGTTTAGGTTGTGGGTGGAGAGACGTTAGGTTTAGGTTTCAGTGGCGACATGTTAGGTTTAGGTTGTGGGTGGTGACACATTAGGTTTAGGTTCTGGGTGGTGACATGTTAGGTTTAGGTTCTGGGTGGTGACATGTTAGGTTTAGGTTGTGGTGACACATTAGGTTTAGGTTCTGGGTGGTGACACATTAGGTTTAGGTTGTGGGTGGAGAGACGTTAGGTTTAGGTTTCAGTGGCGACATGTTAGGTTTAGGTTGTGGGTGGTGAGATGTTAGGTTTAGGTTCTGGGTGGTGACACATTAGGTTTAGGTTGTGGGTGGTGATATGTTAGGTTTAGGTTTCAGTGGTGACATGTTAGGTTTAGGTTCTGGGTGGTGATATGTTAGGTTTAGGTTCTGGGTGGTGATATGTTAGGTTTAGGTTCTGGGTGGTGACACATTAGGGTAAGGTTCTGGGTGGTGACACGTTAGGTTTAGGTTCTGGGTGGTGACACATTAGGGTTAGGTTCTGGGTGGTGACACGTTAGGTTTAGGTTCTGGGTGGTGACACATTAGGGTTAGGTTCTGGGTGGTGACACGTTAGGTTTAGGTTCTGGGTGGTGACATGTTAGGTTTTCAGTTGTGGGTGGTGACATGTTAGGTGTAGGTTCTGGGTGGTGACACATTAGGTTCTGGGTGGTGACACATTAGGTTCTGGGTGGTGACACATTAGGTTCTGGGTGGTTACACATTAGGTTCTGGGTGATGACACATGAGGTTTAGAATCTGGGTGGTGACACATTAGGTTTAGGTTGTGAGCGGTGATATGTTAGGTTCTGATTGGTGATACATTAAATTATGCGATGGGTGGTGATATTGTAAGTTTAGGTGAAGGTTAGTAATACATCAAGTTTAGGTGAAAGATGGTGACACACTGAGTTTAGGCGTTAAGTTTATGTGTAGGATGTTAACACTTATATAAACACATTAGCTATAGGCTCTGATGTCTTATTCTTGCAATTCTACCACGGTACTGTAAACACCTCAATAGTTTTATATTTTTAAGTTTATGACTAACATATTCGAAAACAAAACCCTTTACAACCAATCTGTTTGCTTGTGGCAGCTGTAGGTATGTCACTGTCTATAATAAAAAAAAAATCTGGTATGTATTGAACATTTTGAGTTCAATCAATAAATAATTGTGGGTTACTTTTAAATATGTTCACAGTAGTATAAACAAAAATGTCAATATTCATATTACATTACTGTTGAAACACTTTTGAAAATATCTGTGGTTGTTGTGGTTTATTGTTATTAGGCTAATATTCAATAGAATTGATGGTAAACTGTGTGTGTGTGGGGGGGGGGGGAAGCAGGTCATAGATTTCCTGTTTAGTTCAGTGAATCCTTATAGTTCGTGATAGGTCATTTATCCCTTCATAGTTTGTGATACATTAGTGAACCCTTGGTCGTTTATGATAGGTCTTTGATCCCTGGGGTGTTTCAAATATAACTGTGTCAAACTTTACAAGTCCACCATTAATTGTGTAACTGGTGTAACAGCTTTATTGTTTGACTGGAACTTAGATCACTTCACTTTTAAAATCTGGCTTTGTATCCCACTTCAAGATTTTTATATTCACCCATTTTGGGTGAGGCATTACTTGTATGTTGACAAACATTACTTACAATATTGTATCTACACCAACATTACTTACAACATTGTATCTCCACCAACATTACATACAACATTGTATCTCCACCAACATTACTTACAACATTGTACCTCCACCAACATTACTTACAACATTGTATCTCCACCAACATTACTTACAACATTGTATCTCCACCAACATTACTTACAACATTGTATCTTGAATGACATTACTTACATTTGTTTACATTGCTTTTATCTTCTGTACTTCTACTTGTACAATACATACCAGATTAGCATGGAGTGCAGCTTAGCCATTTCAATACATCCACTTTGTGACTTGCTTCTACAATTTGATGTATTCTTCATGGTGAACTCAAAATAATTAATCTTAAAAAATTATTTGACATATTTTGTTTCTTGAAAATTGAAAACTATATCATTAAAGTAAGATAACTTGTTAAATTTAAGTTTACATGATGAAAATATGTTTAAATGTGTGTAACTTAATTATGGACATTTGGTTTATTGTCATGAGTAATGCTTAAAAATTATATAAATTTATCTTGGACATTTGGTTTATGGTCATAATTGATCCTTAAAATGTTTATAAATTTATCATGGACATTTGGTTTATGGTCTTAATTTATCCTTAGAATGTGCATGAATTTATCATGGACATTTGGTTTATGGTCTTATTTTATCCTTAGAATGTGCATGAATTTATCATGGACATTTGGTTTATGTTCATAATTGATCCTTAAAGTATATTAAATTAATCATGGACATTTGGTTTATGGTCATAATTCATCCTTAAAATGTGTATAAATTTACCCGAGTCATCTGGTAAATTGTAATGATTGATCCTTGCAGAAAAGTGGACCCGTATGGGTTTGAGAGAAAGGAGGAGTTTGACTTTGATGCCTACGAGAAGTTCATGTCCACCTACCTGTCTGTTCTGACCAGGAGGGCACTCAGGTGGAAGGACACCTACGATGGTAAAACAAAGCTGCCCAGGTCCAGGAAATGTAAGTACAAGATCCACATGGATATCCATGTTAGATTTAACCACATGCACACCATCATCATCCACTAGTTAGGGCTAAGAAGTATAAATGTAAATGTCTACAAGACAAATAAACATCCACTCTCACACCATCTACATTCACAACCCCCTCCCAGATTCACATCCCATTGACACACACACACACACACATATTCACACACCATCCATGTCTACACACCATCCACATTCACACAATATCCATTTTCAAACCTCTGCCTCCCAATATTCACACCCAATCAAAATCCACACACCATCTACAAACCTTCCACATCCAAATACCATCAAAATTCATACTCATTTACAAACACACTATGTCCATATTCACTCCCACTTTCATATATATCATATATATCATGCAATGTTTTATAAACAGAAATCTCAACTCTTGTGCCTACTTATATTTATCTTTACTCTTACTGTTAGAATCTTGTAATTTACTGTTGAGACAAGTTTTTCTTTTTTTGTTAATTCTTCAGTGAAAAGATTTTGTAGGAAGGGCATACCTGGAGATATACGACCTGAGGTAAGAGAAAATTTCCTGGAGGTGTGGGGTAGAAAAGTCAAGCTGTAGTAACAGTTGGGTACTGTTATGTGTAGGGTTTATGCTAGTAGGGTTCAATTGTTTCTGCCGAGGGGCAAGTAGAGTTCAACTGTATCTTTAGTGGTGTAAGTAGGGTTCAATTGTTTCTGTAGAGGGGAAGTAGAGTTCAATTGTATCTTTAGTGGTGTAAGTAGGGTTCAATTGTTTCTGTAGAGGGGAAGTAGAGTTCAACTGTATCTTTAGTGGTGTAAGTAGGGTTCAATTGTTTGTGTCGTAACAGTTTGTCCTGTCATGGTGTAGGGTTTGTGCTAGTAGGGTTCACTTGTTTCTGTAGTGGGGCAAGTAGGGTTCAGTTGTTTCTGTAGTGGAGCAAGTAGGGTTCAGTTGTTTCTGTCGTAACAGTTTTCCTGTCATGGTGTAGTGTTTCTGCTAGTAGGGTTTAACTTTTGTGGTGCAAGTAGGGTTCAATTGTTTCTATCGTGGAGCAACAACACAACCCAGTATACACAGTTCAACTAAATATACTATGTCAGTGTGGATTTCCTCAAATTTAGTGTTAAAAAGACAAGTAAAGTCCTTATTCAAGTGTTTATTTTGTAAAGAAGTCTTTGACCAATAATGTATTTAGCTATAAACCCCATGTATACTGGTGACCTTCTGAGTGAGTACGTGTTCGTCATCTCCCAGGTGTGGATGCAGATTAGTCTGGCAGCAAAACGCATGTCTGAAGACCCGCAGAGGTACGCCACCCTGAGGAGCCAGATGACCGACCCGTCAGTGTCCGACACCATTGTCTTAGGTGATCCTAATTAATACCAACTTTAAGATAAATGTCACAAAACTAGCGGTATTGAAAGCCAACAGGTTTACTGATTTGATATAGATCCTAACAATTGTTTGAAGAGACGGCATAGCCTAGTAGTAGAGCGCTAGACTGTTAACCCAAAAGTCTTGAGTTCGAATCCAGGTTTAAATCAGTAGATCAACCCTGTGACCATTTAGCTCTGATGAGTACCTAGCTCATGTTAAGGAAAAAAAGGTAACTTGGCATAGTGCTGACCACATTATCTCCTTGTAAGCTAAGGTCATTGAGACAGATGAACTCTACTTCATCTGCCCCATGTGTCTTGGGATAAACAGGAAAAGATGATGATGAACCAATGTTTTCTAAGGATTATACAAGTAGCTTTAAAAATAGAATTAAAAGAAATAACGCAACTTAATTGTTAGTAAACAAATTTCCAAATGTCTACTGTAGATTTTAATAATTTTTTTACACTTGTATATCCCTCCTTTTAAAATCACTTCACATTCTTTAATAATACTTTTGACTTTAAAAAATAACAGCTATCAAGAGAATCAAGAAGCATTTGTTCTAGGGACTGTAATATTTTTTTAGATCTGTGATGGCTGAGCACACAGTTTAAGATTTGAACTTGACTTTTCAGATCTGCACAGGACATTCCCTGAAAATGTTTACTTCAGTGAGCTGACAGACCCAGGATCTTTACGCAGACCCCTACAGAATGTTCTGGAGGCCATTTCTCTGAGTATACCACACATTGGATATTGCCAGGTTGGTTGGATATTGCCATGTTTGTTGGATGTGGCCTAGTTTGTTGGATGTGGCCAAGTTTGTTGGATGTTTGTTGGATGTGGCCATTTTTGTTGGATGTGGCAAAGTTTGTTGAATGTGGCTGTGTTTGTTGGATGTGGCCATGTTTGTTGGGTGTGGCCAAGTTTGTTGGATGTGGCCATGTTTATTGGATGTGGCTGTGTTTGTTGGATGTGGCCAAGTTTGTTGGATGTGGCTGTGTTTGTTGGATGTGGCTGTGTTTGTCGGATGTGGCCAAGTTTGTTGAATGTGGCCAAGTTTGTTGAATGTGGCTGTGTTTGTTTGATGTAGCTGTGTTTGTTGGATGTGGCAGTGTTTGTTGGATGTGGCCATTTTTGTTGGATGTGGCCATGTTTGTTGGATGTGGCCGTGTTTGTTGGATGTGGCGGTGTTTGTCTGATGTGGCCAAGGTGGCCAAGTTTGTTGAATGTGGCCAAGTTTGTTGAATGTGGCCAAGTTTGTTGAATGTGGCCAAGTTTGTTGAATGTGGCTGTGTTTGTTTGATGTGGCTGTGTTTGTTGGATGTGGCTGTGTTTGTTGGATGTGGCCATTTTTGTTGGATGTGGCCGTGTTTGTTGGATGTGGCCGTGTTTGTTGGATGTGGCTGTGTTTGTTGGATGTGGCGGTGTTTGTCGGATGTGGCCAAGTTTGTTGAATGTGGCCAAGTTTGTTGAATGTGGCCACGTTTGTTGAATGTGGCTGTGTTTGTTTAATGTGGCTGTGTTTGTTGGATGTAGCCAAGTTTGTTGGATGTGGCCAAGTTTGTTGGATGTGGCTGTGTTTGTTGGATGTGGCCGTGTTTGTTGGATGTGGCCAAGTTTGTTGGATGTGGCCGTGTTTATTGGATGTGGCCAAGTTTGTCGGATGTGGCCAAGTTTGTTGGATGTGGCCGTGTTTGTTGAATGTGGCCATATTTGTTAGATGTGGCCATATTTGTTAGATGTGTCCATTTTTGTTAGATGTGGCCGTGTTTGTTGGATGTGGCCCTGTTTGTTGGATGTGGCCGTGTTTGTTGGATGTGGCCATATTTGTTAGATGTGGCCATATTTGTTAGATGTGTCCATTTTTGTTAGATGTGGCCGTGTTTGTTGGATGTGGCCGTGTTTGTTGGATGTGGCCATATTTGTTAGATGTGGCCATATTTGTTAGATGTGTCCATTTTTGTTAGATGTGGCCGTGTTTGTTGGATGTGGCCATATTTGTTAGATGTGGCCATATTTGTTAGATGTGTCCATTTTTGTTAGATGTGGCCGTGTTTGTTGGATGTGGCCAAGTTTGTTGGATGTGGCCATATTTGTTAGATGTGTCCATTTTTGTTGGATGTGGCCCTGTTTGTTGAAAGTGGCCATGTTTGTTGGACTTAGTCAAGTTTGTTGGGTAATGTTTTACCATGTTTATTGTTTTGTTGTGACTGAATCTTCAGGGTATGAACTTCATTGCTGGGCTGTTGCTCTTAGTGGTGAAAACAGAAGAAAAAGCTTTTTGGTTGATGGACACACTCATACAGAACATTCTACCAGGTATGTCTAGAACATTTTTATCTACTAGGCCATACATTCTACCTGGTATGATCTAGACCAGGGGTCGGCAACCTGCGGCTCGCGAGCCGCATGCGGCTCTTTTGATATCAAGATGCGGCTCTCCAGCTCCTTGAACAAATACTAATACTCTTAATAAAAAAATAAAATATTTGAAATAAAGAAAATGTTAGTGGCTCTTTAAAATCAGGGAAATTTTGAAAATTGTAACTTTTGGCTCTTCCGCTTCAAAAGGTTGCCGACCCCTGATCTAGACACACAAAGGGATAGTGTTGTCAGCGCTATGCTCAGCTGCCTATCGCCAACGTTAGTTCGGTATTCATCAGACGTGCGTAGGGACCAGCTATTTGACCTTCCTGGCAGCAGTTGTGTGCTCTAAACACAGAGCATGACACCCAAACTAGCTCTGCTACACATGATCAGTTATTTAGATGAATATATGAAACACAATAGCCAAGCACTGATGTTCTATGATTAGCTTTGTTTCATTCAAAAACAGAAATATTGAAATTTTATAAATAATTTTCCCCAAGATTTGAATAAATGACACATCAGTTATAATAGCTACTAATTTTTTTTCTCCTAGACTTCTATGCACCAAACAGCCCTTAAATGTTTACTTACTTTCTCCTAGACTTCTATGCACCAAACATGATAGCTATCAAATATTTACTTACTTTCTCCTAGACTTCTATGCACCAAACATGATAGCTATCAAATGTTTACTTACTTTCTCCTAGACTTCTATGCACCAAACATGATAGCTATCAAATATTTACTTACTTTCTCCTAGACTTCTATGCACCAAACATGATAGCTATCAAATGTTTATTTACTTTCTCCTAGACTTCTATGCACCAAACATGATAGCTATCAAATGTTTATTTACTTTCTCCTAGACTTCTATGCACCAAACAGCCCTTAAATGTTTACTTACTTTCTCCTAGACTTCTATGCACCAAACATGATAGCTATCAAATATTTACTTACTTTCTCCTAGACTTCTATGCATCAAACATGATAGCTATCAAATGTTTATTTACTTTCTCCTAGACTTCTATGCACCAAACATGATAGCTATCAAATGTTTATTTACTTTCTCCTAGACTTCTATGCACCAAACATGATAGCTATCAAATGTTTATTTACTTTCTCCTAGACTTCTATGCACCAAACATGATAGCTATCAAATTTTTACTTACTCTCCTAGACTTCTATGCACCAAACATGATAGCTATCAAATATTTACTTACTTTCTCCTAGACTTCTATGCACCAAACATGATAGCTATCAAATATTTACTTACTCTCCTAGACTTCTATGCACCAAACATGATAGCTATCAAATATTTACTTACTTTCTCCTAGACTTCTATGCACCAAACATGATAGCTATCAAATATTTACTTACTTTCTCCTAGACTTCTATGCACCAAACATGATAGCTATCAAATGTTTATTTACTTTCTCCTAGACTTCTATGCACCAAACATGATAGCTATCAAATGTTTATTTACTTTCTCCTAGACTTCTATGCACCAAACATGATAGCTATCAAATGTTTATTTACTTTCTCCTAGACTTCTATGCACCAAACATGATAGCTATCAAAGCTGAGCAAGATCTGCTTGGAGAGGTTGTCAGGTCAGTTTTGTCATGTCATAAAATGTTTGTTGTGTATCATTGAGATTCTCTGTACCGAAAAATTCTTGTTTAATAAAATATATACTGCCATCAAGTAACAAGGTTGTAAACAATTAATACAGATCTGTGAGCATTTTTTATTGTACTTATATAATCTAATAATGAAAGTATTTTTTTTTCATTTTCTGCTTCTTTTCCCCTTGTATGTGTTGACGTTATGTTTTAACTATCATTTATAAACTAATATGTGTTGACGGAGTTGTCTAGCAGTAGAGAGCTGGACTGCTAACCTGTAAGTCTTGAGTTCAAATCCAGGTTTTAGTCAGTAGACTGTCCCTGAGTCCACCCAATTCTGATGGGCACCTAACTTATGTTAGGGTAAGTAAAGGCGGCTGGGCATAGTGCTGACCACACTATCCCTTCATATGCTGAGGTCACAGAAACAAGTGAACTTTACTTCACTTGCCCTATAGACCGTCAGGTTTGAAAGAGAACTTTACTTACTTTACTTATGTGTTGACAGATTATGTTTTACCTATAATACCAAACCTGGTTTGTGTTGACCTCATTCTGTCTGACTCACCAGGTGGAAGTTGCCAGACCTACATGCACACCTTGAAGGGCTGGGGGTGCAGTGGTGTCTGATTGGCATGAAGTGGTTCATCTGCCTGTTTGCAGACGTCATGCCTGTTGAGGTGATGTCCAGATTTTTATCTATTTTTCAGCCATTTTGGATAAATTGAAATGTACCACCTGTATATTTTAAAGCAATTGGTCCTTGCAGACATTTGTGATAAATTATAGCTTTACTTTCTCTATACGTCTTAAATAAAAAATGTTCCGCTTTAGCTGTAATTTAATTTGGTCTTTTACTTTAGACGGTGTTAAGAATTTGGGACTGCCTGTTCATGGAGGGGTCAAAGATTCTGCTGCGTGTGGCCTTGACCTTGATAACCTTGAACAAGGACCGTCTGATGCAGTGCACCAACTTCCCTCAGGCCGTGGACGTGTTCAAGGACATTGTGAAGGACCCCATCACCCTAGACTGTCATAATTTCATGAAGGTCAGTACGCTGTCTCTATATTCACAACTATTAAAGTAAAAAAGCAAAACAAAATGAAGTTCCGATTTCATACCTAACTCGCAATAGGAAAAAGTAGTAGAGGCAATCTTTTTCTTGACCTCGACATATAAAGAGGTGGTGTGGTCAGCACTATGCCCAGCCGTTTTTACTTTCCCCAATGAGAGTCAGGTACCAGTCATATCTGGGTGGACTCAGGGACACAAGTCTGGACTGGGATCCTAACTCTAGACCTCAGACTAACAGTCGAGTGCTCTAGCGCAAAAAGCATGCTGTTATATAAAAATATCACAATGTATTATGTTCAGCTAATTATGAAGTCGTTAATAAAAAAAAAGAAATAATGGTCAACTAATTGTAAAATTTGCTTCAACACACTAGAAAATATGGTTTGTGACTAAACTTTAAGAATACAACTCAACTCAACCATAAAATATCTAAAACTCAATTTTTCAGCCTAAACTTTAGACCCTATTAAAGTAGATCCTAGTAAAGTAGTGTACATCTTTTGGCAAGATATCATAAGAGTAGGGTTATTGATTGTGGAGGTGGATGTGGTTACATAGGGACTTATTGATGTTATCAGTGTTTGTTTATATGATGATGTCTGCTAGTATAGACAATGGGTTGAGAGATCAGCTAAAATTAGCTTGAAATTATTAATAGCGTTTTGACCTGTTATAAAATTCTTGCTTGACAGAGTATTTTCACTGTGACTGGGTCTATGCCCAGGTCTAAGATAATCTCTATGAGGGAGAAGTGTGTTCGACAGAATCTGAAACAGTAACAGACTCATGCGTGTGTGTCATCAAGTCAATATCAAGTTTTTCATCAAGCAAATATCAAGTCTATCATCAATTACATCATCAAGTTGATCATAACGACTTTATCAAGTTATTATCAAGTGAATCATCAAATCCATATCAATTTTACTATCAAGTCCATATTAATGTTATAAATTATATTGTCAAATGTATATGAAGCTTCTCATAAAGTGAATTATCAGGTCCTTGGTCAAATCTATCATTATTGTTATATCATTACAATAATCATCAAGCATATCAACTCAATCAATCCATTTTTAAGCCAGTCATCGTCTAGCAGGTTGAATATCAAGACTATTGTTACAACTGTCTTTTAAATAGATTAATGATCATTAGTCTTTTAGGAACCATTTTTAGAATCTTCAATTGTTTTATTAAGTAATTAATATATTTTTCATCAAATATACATTTTTTAAAATGTGGTATGAATCTAATGTTATTGAGAAGCCTGGGTGACATGGATGAATTAATATATTATGATATATAGCTTTTAATCCTTCCACAGCATTAGGGTATTCATTGATTAATTATATGTGCTCAATGACCACATATTTACGTGGTCTTTTTATGTACGTCATGGTCCATGCTTTAATTATTTTGATTTAAAACTTAGTTAGATTCCAGAAAACTCTTGGGCTAATAATAGCTTGCTATCTAACACTTGTTACCTTTTCGTGTTATAGACCTAGCAGTGAAAAATGTTTCTCTTTTAAACTGTTTGAGCAGTGGTAAAAATTGTTTGTTTTTTTTACAAATTTTATGAAACAGATCCAGCAGTATAAACATTAAACTGTACTACTGCTCTGTGTTACAACATAAAAGTTATTCTAGTGCTGTTGTTTTATTATGTGAACATATTTGTAATGTGCAATAAAAAAAAAGTTGTAAACAATTAAAATGAACAAATATTTAAGTTAATTAATTTAAATTGAGGCTATGAACTTAATTATTTTTTTCTCATAGTATTGAAGGTGTGAATAGAATTTTGCATTTGTAGATTCACTTGTTATCAAACAGGCCAAATTAAACAAAATCTTTGCAATAAAAATTGTAAAATTATAATTGATTTTCAAAGTATGTAAAAAATTATTTGAAAAAATGTGCAATAATTTTTCATTCATTCATTGGTTGTTGTATTGGTGATTATATTTTTATTGTTTATTCTTGCTTTCTAAAAATGACTGTCCATTGGCCAGAAAAATATTTTTTTAAATGAACCTTTTTTATTTTTGCATGACTAATGATTAAATGAACCTTTTTATTTGTGTTACTAATGTTTTAAATTAACAATTTTATTCGTATGACTAATGTTTTCTGTGTTTTTATACAAAGGTTCATTTTTTCAGTTGCATACATTCCTCAAGTCTAGCTCAATATGTGTCTGTTGCTGTTTCCTATTGGGCTGTTAGTAATGGTATACAAGTGTGACTCTCCATGACAGTGTACTTTGTTTGCATCCATGTTTATGTATATTTTTTATTAGCATCTGTGCTCATGTTAGTAATACAGTTTTAAATCACTTTTAACACTGATTTGGAGGGTAAACATTGATTTGGACTAATAGTCCTATTGAAATAATAGTTTCACTGTTGACTTAATGCTGAGTGTAATTCTGAAAAAAAAATTTAATTACCTTTGGCATCTTTGCACTTCGGATATCAGTTTGCTACTGTTAAAAGACAATTGAAATACACTTTAGTTTGATTTCTTTTTTAAATCTCCGTCACAAATATAAACATTTATAAAGATTTAAAAATTAATATAATCTCAAAATTATTGTTTTAATTTTTTTTTTTTACGCTAGCTTAAAATTTCTTTAAATGCCAAGCAAGTCCATTTGATTGCAGGCAAACACATGCCATTGAGATAGATGGTCACCACAGTCTAATACATGAAATTTTTACAGGAGAACCTTTTTCCAATGTTTAAAGTAACACTGGTTTATCTCTTGTTCATGACAGTAATTCTTTCTGCAATGTTAATACAGTGAATTAGTAAGGGGAGATGAATTGGGTGAATGTTATTTGTACTTTGTACCCTGTCCCGTTCGTCTCTGTTCAATCCTCCTTTGAGTTGTGACAGTCCAGTTTGTACCTGTTTTCTGTAAGGATATAAGGTGTGTGTGATTGACTCAGCCTCAGTCTAGTCCAGTTCTTCCACTAGGTTAGTGAAGGTTAGTTCTGTACTGTTAGACAGCCACTGTATCTTAGCTTGTGTACTAGCTTGTGTATTTATATTTAGAATAGTTTGCCTTGTGTAGATAGTATTAAACTCATTTAGTTTTAACGAGCTGTCATTTCATTTAGTCTTGTTTTGTAACCAGCTTGTGGTTGTTAGTCTTATATGTTGTGCTATGCACTGGATCACTCGTAAACATGTATCCGTATGTTACCAACAGTTAAAAACATATAATTAGGCACAGATCAAATTATAATTACACAAAGCCTCAGGAAAAAATATTCTACAATGAATTCAGGGCATGTTTAGTGGCACATATCTAATAATCATATCCACATAGTTTTATATCTGGTCTACCCTAAGTGGTGTTTCCAAGTTATAAAGTTTTAGATTTTGTACTTTTTAGCATTGTTTTCTTCAAGAACAAAAAAGAACAATTTCAACTTTTTCAATTTATATTTCATTTACTGAGATATTATATTTTAAAATTCTAGCTGTTTGTATGTGGTTTGATAATTCAATATGTGTGTGGTTTGTATACTCCAATACAGAAATCTGAACATTTTGTTAAACTTGCTTTATGTTCAATGTTTGAGAATTTACAGTGTATTTGTCTTTATACCACGCTGGCCAAGGGTTACGGATGATGTTACGAATCCATTTTTTTGTCGAAAATATTTTCACCAATTTCTAACACCATGTTACCCCCAGGGTAATGGAAGATGAGGTTATACATTTATTGACTTTTTACAAGCGTTGTAAACATCACATTATCTGTAGGCACAGATAATGTGATAAGATATTACTATTATAAAGCAGTTTTTAGATTTAAATATTTTCACCTATAGTAAAATTAGAACTATTCATGCTTTAACAATTTTAAAAGTCTTATCACTTTGTTTTTTTTAAAAATGTATCATCATCAATGAAGGGATATTGGGTTACAATTTTTCTTAAGGTCAGGTAAAAGAATTTATAGCACATTGTACACTTAAGTTGTGTTTTTTTTTCCTCAATGGCTGGATTTTAAATGAATTTTTTTAACATACTGACTTGTTATAACAAATAGATTTGAACTAATACAGCTCATTTAGCATCCGTACTGACTATATTTTTTTTTTGCATTACCGACATATCATTTTATACCAGTAAGTTTTATTGTTTATTTTGAGTTAAAAATAAAGATATTTTTCTATGTAGAACCAAATGTTAATAAATTTTATTGGACTTAAAAAAAGAAAATTTGTACTTTGAATTTTATGCTGGTATTCTGTTTTTTTATTTAAGTATATAGCAGTTAATAATGCTTCTAACACTGCTTTACACTTATGATATGTATAATATTATACATCTTAAAAAAACTTGCAACAAGTAAGTATACATTTTCCATGGGAAAAATTGTTTTCAGATAACATCAAATTATTGCGATGTTTTTTTTGCAAGTGTTAACGTGGTGTAATTGAACAAAGTTTGCTAACCTTGAGTTATTTGACTTAATCCTCTTTACTCTGTGTGTCACAAAATTAAAGTTTATTTTTCTACATGGGTGGAAAATGGCGCCTAGAAATTTTTTTTTTTTTTACGAGATGCCTTGTTTATTTCTTTATATCTCTTCTTTATACTGGTAGAAAAGAAGACATTTAAGATGAATGTTGTGCCCCCCTCTCTCCCGCACACCCCACGAAAGAACAAAAATATCAGTGGGCCCCTTTGAAAATTGCAGGCCCTCCTATACACAAAGCCAGCCCACCTCTAGTTTTGATGAAACGGTGTACAAAAAACATTACAGAATTATAGGGTTCACGCAGTGGTTAAACTGTTGGGAATGGATCAGTTGTTGAGAGACAACAATAACGATACACCACTAAAACGGGAGCTAGGAAAATTAAATTCTCGTTTTTTCATTAATTAACCATTGTTGGTGCTAGAAACTAACATTTTAAAAGCTTCACAAATAACAACATTAAAGGGACTGTACTGCAACAATGGTAGGCTACTTACCATGATTGCTCCGGTTAGTTCCCCTTGATACTTTACTATTTGCTAAATCTCTTTCGACCAGCAAACCAGTCACGACCAAGGTTTTTTTCTCCCCGACAATCTTTTTTTTTTGGGGGGGGGGGGGGGGGGGGGGGGGCTGTTGACCCTTCCGTGGATGGCGTCGGCTTTTGACTTTGTCCGCAATTACCACAAAGAGGTAGACAATAATAAATTATTTTTTTAGGAATATTCCTTACGAGGAAGGGGGGGGGGGGGGTCGTAGGAGGGACGCCTAAAAATAAATACTGCCTTCTACCAAAGAGGAGATATGGATGCACAATGAGTATCAGTATCTACATATTAAAAATGTGGCTAACAAAATAAATGCCCATTAACCAGTTTTGTTTTCCAAGGACGACCCCGTTTTTTATAAAAGTCTAAGTGATCCGCCATTCCCATACAAAAGAATATTTTTGTTCGGTTCACTCTGCTAGTTGGTGATTGTGTGAGGAGTTGTGTGTGCGTGTGGGGAGAAGTGTGGCTTAGAAATTTCACTTAAAATAAGGGGTAGTGGTTTATGAAAACGATGTATAATATTAATAATAATATAGCGGAGGCGCTAGGTTTAAAGAGTTCCATTCGTATGTTATAAAATATGTATGAATTCTCTTTTGCGCTTTAGTTTCTACATATCGTGTACTACTCCATGTACATCGGGGTATGTGTAATCAATGAATCAAAATTCTAGTGCAAAAAAAAAGATATCATTCGTTACAACTTGACGACTAGGGTTAAGCTTCCTGCATGGATAATTTTCTTTAATCTGAAACGAAATCACAAAAATAAAATGTGGTAAATTAACTTCCTTCTGAATCTGTAACTTAATTGGAATATGATTTTGGTGCTAATCTTTACGTGACTCGGATTGAATGATTCGTTTTCATGTTATTTTCTTCCTGGAACCGTCGTTGTTTTATTCCAGATCTGGTCGAAATTCAGTCGATTTAGAGACACATTACACGGTCAAAGTGTATTCTAGAGGTTTGTGTGCTCAGCTTGAAGTTAGGAGAGAATATTGGTTTACTAAAGTCGGATATAAACCCTAAAAAAAAGTAGGTTGTAGTTTCTAATTACTTTTTTTTTGTTTCAATCGAATGTCTAAAATCACTGTAAAAAGAAACAAATCAGTATTTGAACTAATATGTATAGACAAAATTTTTAATGTTTAATACACTCCATTTTCTTATTTTTTAAATACAATTTTAATTATTTTTTTTTACAGAGAACAATGTTTTTTTTTAGTATTGATTATATGAACACTAGTTTCAGCAATCATATCGACACAAATAACAGTGTACACAGAAACTAGAGCTGGACTGCTACCCGAAAGACTCGAGTTCGAATCCGGGATCAAGTGAGTAGAACGTCTCTGAGCCCACCCAGCTATGATGGGTACCTAACTCGCATTAGGGAAAGTAAAGGCGGCTGGGCTTAGTGCTGACCACACTATCCCTTCTTATGCCGAGGTCACAGAAACAGCTGAACTCTACTTCGCTTGCCCCATAGACCGTCGAGTTTGAAAGTGAACTTTACTACTGAAACTTATGTGAGTAGGCCTACTTTTTTAAATCCCAGGATTCATAAAATTAAAGCACCCTTTTACAGTTATACTTCCCACTTAGTAGAAAATGAAAACTGCTAAAGATTGCTTCGAAATATTTCAACTACTCTTGTTTACCTTATCGACATGTTCATGCGTGTTAGATTCATCATTCAATGATTTTAAGTTGGAGAATCTGAAAGTTAAAAATGATGTAAGAAACGAAACAAATTCACCTTTGATCGAAAAGAGTCGGATCAACCGGTTAAAAGACAGCAAAATAGTTAATGAAGAATCAAACAAGAAATACTGTACCAGCGAGATGAGGGAAGGTTTGAGCGAAGGTCAGCTCTATAACGTACCCAACTGCAGTCGTGATGAGCCGACCCCGAACCCCCCACACACGTGTAGTTGTAGGTCAAACACCTGCAACTGCTCCAACCAAAACCTGGAATTTGTGCCCAGCAACCTGCCCACCGACATGACAACGCTTATTCTATTTAACAACTCAATCTCTGTTCTCCAAAATGGCGTCTTTAGCAACTACTCCAGCTTGAGAAACTTATCACTAGATGAGAACAAACTTAGCGTCCTTTGTGAAGATTCATTCCAAGGGCTTGGTCTACTCGAAACCTTAAACTTACGCGGTAACTGTTTAAAGTACCATAATAGTACCTTTCCGGTTGGCGTTTTCAAGCCACTGGTCTCATTAAAGGTGTTGATATTGGACGACAGTAAGAGAAACGCAAAAATAAAAAGTTCATTAGTATACCCGCATATTGCGCTGTCAGTGTTGTCCAACCTACAGACCTTGTACCTTGATGGTATAAGCACATATTTTGGAGTAGGATTCAGCAACTTGACGTCCCTGGAGACCTTAGTCTTGGCTGGGTATAGGACTGGTTACTGTCAGCTTCTTGCTCTCAATAAAACCACCTTTACTAATCTCAACCAAATAACAGCTCTAAACCTCAGCGATTGCGGGCTGGATGGAACTAAAGTCAGCCCCGACACTTTCAAAACGTTAACGAATCTCCAGAGTCTAGACCTGTCGTATAATTGGAATTTCAAGATTGAAAACTTGATCAAGATGAAGTGGAATCCTAACCTGAAAAAACTCTACGTCAACGCCGTTGTCTCGCGTTTTTCTCAATCCTTGACCATCACCGATGAATACGTGGCAAATCTGCCCAAATTTCTGACCTATTTGGAAGCGAGGGAAAATTGCTTTGACAATGTCTCCGAAAGTGTTCTGCAGAAACTGCCAGCAAATTTAACGCATTTAGATGTGGGTGGAAATAGATTTATTTACGGAGCTTATGTCAGAAAATTGTCTCGTCTAAGGAAGTTAGAGACTTTAATTGTCGATGGCGAGGCATCTGTCCATAAACTGCCGAGGTCTAGGACTCGCTATATACAACAGGAACTTGAAGAGAAATCTTCAAACAGTGACAATTTCTCGATTACAATACCGCCGATGCTGAAAACGTTAAAGATGGACAATGCTGGTTTGCAATACTTACTGACTCACATAAGCGTGACTAACAAGAATATTCTAGAAAACTTAATCCTAAATGGTAACTGTTTCCCCGTGATTAAAGGACCGATAGAGGGTCTGGTTAATTTAAAATTTCTGGATTTAAAATCGACGTCAATTCGCACAGTAGAGAAAATGTTCTTTAGAAATCTAAGTAGTTTAGAGAATTTGTCCCTTGCGAATAATCGGATCGGTGAGTATCTAGAAGGTTCTCACGAGAACACTCAAGTATTTGAAGCTCTCGGGAATGTAAGAAAATTAGACTTATCTCGTAATTTTATAACCACCATGCCCAACAACACCTTTAAAAACCTGGATCGGATAGAGGTCTTGAACCTTCACAGCAACAATATGTGGCAGTTCACTGCGGATATCTCTCATATGGGCAACCTGACGTTACTAAACCTTAGCCACTGTCAGCTGACAAGCTTACCCGTCAAAATACGAAACCACATCAACATCCTCAGCAACCACCACGGGCACAGCATCACCGTGGATCTGTCCTACAACCCCATCCACTGCGACTGCGATAATTTGGAATTTATCCAATGGATGAAGAAATCTCCGGCGTTTGATGCCAACTTCACACACTACATGTGCCAGTACTCTGATGGGTCCTACAGGTACGTCACGGATGGGTACGACAAGACTCTGATGGAACTGAACAGAGCCTGCGTGAGTAACTACATCATCTTCCTCATAGCCGTACACAGCACCATCCTGCTGGCTGCTGCCGTCGTTGCTGCCATCATCTACAGGTAGGTCAATGAACATGGCTCACCTGATACCTTGATACTTTACCCACAATACATTAGGTTTATCTGTTCACAACAGTAGTTATAAATAACCTGTACTACATGGTTACATCTTCTTACATTAATAAACACTCGTCTTATGGGCGAATTTTCCAGTCTCGAAAACTCATTGAGACGTGTCCGTCTGTGGCGAGCAGTATATATATATATATATATATATATATATATATATATATATATATATATATATATATATATATATATATATATATATATATATATATATATATATATATATATATATATATATAGATATAGATAGATATATATATAGATATATATATATATATACACACACAGACCTATATCTATCCAATGACAATTTTAAGAACGTGACATTGTTGTTTTATGAAATTTACAACTTCGAAACCAAAAGCTTTGAAATAGTCAGGATAGCACCGTCACCAATAACTGTAACTTGACATGAGACAGCAACATTTTGGAGATCAATGGTGGTGGTTCGAGCGCCAACTGCGCTACCCTTATTATGTTACGTAAATTGTTGCTTAAAATGTGTATACCCATCAGATTAAGCTTGAAATGACGCTACCTCTACTATTTGCCTGCCTTAGGTTTAAAATATCATTTTCCCAGATTTCTATGGAAACTACGCTACAGCTACTTTGCTGCTTACTTTAGGTTTAAAACTTTTATAACCCCAAGATTTAAGTATAATCTACGCTACCTCTACTATGTTGCCTACCTAAGGTTTAAAATTTCTATCCCCCCCCTCCCCATAGTTTTAGGTGGAAACTACACTACCTCTACTATATTACCTACACTAAGTTTAAATTACTATACCCCCCAGATTTAAGTGGAGTATACGCTTCCCATACTATGTTGCCTACATTTGGTGTAAAAGTTTATCCCCCCCCCTCCAGATTTAGGTGGAAGCTACGCTACCTCTACTACGTTGCCTACATTTAGTTTAAAACTTGTATATCCTCCCCCCCCCCCAGATTTAGGTGGAAGCTACGCTACCTCTACTTTGTTGCCAACATTTAGTTCAAAACTTGTATACCCCCCCCCCCCCCAGATTTAGGTGGAAGCTACGCTACCTCTACTACGTTGCCTACATCAGATTTAAAACACCAAAGGAGGCGGAGACCACTTTCAACCACGACGCGTTTGTCTCCTACGCATACGCCGACGAGAGATTTATTTTGGATGAGCTTATGCCAGGTTTTTATCACAATCTAACCAAACTAGTTTTGTTTTTCTTGTATAGCTTAAGTACTTTAAAAAGGAATTATATTAATTCGAGCCATTAGTATAGTTCTGAGTTAGAAAAAAAAATATATAGATTGATGAAATTCAACTAGTTTTATTATCACATCGTGAGGAGAAAAAAACATCATTGCATTAAAAATCATCGATAAACTTATGCACCCATTTAATGAATATTTTATAAAGATAATTAAAAGAGTTTCAAAAATTATAATTAATTGCAGTCAGACAAAAGCACCCCCAACTTTTCCTGATGGCGAGGGGGGGGGGGGGGGGGAATGCGTTTTTTTGCTAGCGTGACTATAAAAAACCTAAAATTGTTCGCCCCTAAATAGATTGCTACGCCTATGTCCCTTAATCCACGCAGACCTTAAGAGTACCTGTCTTAAGGTTAAGAAAAAAAGTAAAATAGCCTGGCCGTACTGAACACTATCCCTTTGCGAACCCACATAAACATCAACTCTACTTGATCTGCTTCATAGATCGTCAGATCCGAAGAGTTATTTTCTTAGCAGACTTATACCAATGTGTATGAAACAGCACCATTTTCTGTGCTATATTTTCCTGCACCAGAACTACAGAAGCACGACTTGGATCTTCTCATACACGGGAGGGACTTTGTGACGGGGGACTACATCGCTTCAAACATCGTCACGGCCGTACGAGAGAGCAGGAAGACTTTGGTGGTGCTCACTAGACACCTGCTCAAGAGCACCTGGTGTAACTACGAGCTGCAGGTAGGTGCACCTGTGAGCTGGGTCGTGGGGGACTTACTTGACGACGGCATTACGGGGTCACGGAACAGTGGCGTCGCTAGGTCGGGTGTCACCCAGTGCGGCACTTTGTGGTGTCACCCCCCCCCCCCCCATCCCCAAAAAAAAACTGTCTGTGTGTGTATCGGCCTACATAGGCCTATAATATAAATATATACCACATACATAATTGCTGTAGACGTAAAAGTATTAATAATGATGCTTATCTATAGTATGTTAATAAATATAGTTTTATGTAGCATTGATTTCTCTATAGTTAGCACGTTTATGTCTTGGTGTCACCCTAACCCCTTTGTTATAATTGTCGATTTTTCCTTAAAAGACTATTTAACTTAAATTAATCATTAATGGAACAGGCAAAAAAGCATTTTCTTCTGTAAATTTTGCAATTTTTTACCTTGGTGTCACCCCCCCCCCCCCCCAATTTTTGTCAACCGGTGCGGACCGCACCTCCCGCCCCGCCCTCGCTCCGCCTCTGTCATAGAACTCTCAACAACATTGTAGCTTTACCAATAAAAAACAACACCGCCATTTAGAAGAAAGTGTTACGATAATCACACCAGTTTTGCCATCTTGAAATTGCTACATTTTCCACACCATCCCCCCTGTCCTCATGTAGAAATGACACCCCCACCCCCTTGCTGCAAATGGGATCTCATCATCATCCCTCCTTTGCGGCCCCTGGGGAGCAAAGGGCTGCAACCACACATATCCAGCGGACTCGGTTTTGGGCTGCTCCTCTAATCTGTGCCCATGAGAGCCCAGCTGTTTTCGCCTCCTCCTCAACCATTCTCTTCCATGTTTTCCTTGGCCGGCCCACCCCCTCCTTTTTAGGTGATTTGCAGGTGGTATATCGGGGATGTTTGATGAGAGAGGATGGTTTAAAATCTCATCACCAAGTTGATGTTGGGTTTGTGTACTTGCAGTTTCTGTAGCGGTATATTTTTTTACGAGATAAGGTTGCTGACATTATGCTCAACCCCCAACCTGGAGGACCAGGGTGTTGGCTTTGGTCTGACCCCTACCCGCGCAGACCTTCCCAGCTTGGTTGAACCTACTAGGAGTTTACACTCCCGCTGGTATAGCTCTGGGATCTACTAACCTTTAAAAACATTTCATCAACTAATTTTTTGTTTTCTAGATCTACCTTTAGACTTTGACGGTCACAAAATACTTGTGTTGGTACGCGCTTAGCCCTGCCTTTGTATCTCTCTCCCCAGATGGCCAACATGGAGTCGGTACACACGGGGCGACGGGTGCTACTGTTCCTCCTGAAGGAATCTATCCCAGTCGGCGAGCTGGGCCACGAGCTGCTCTACCATATCCGCAGCAACACCTACATCACCTACCCCAGCAACAACAGCAGCAACAGGGACTTGAGGGTTTTCTGGCAAAAACTTGCCAACGATATCAGGCAGCCTTAGTTACTGCGTCGATAACTGTTGTGTTACTGCTGATGTGTTACTGATGTTGTGTTATTATTGTTGTTACTGCTGTTGTGTTATTGGTGTTGTGTTACTGTAGTTGTTATTGATGTCGTTATTGCTTTTGTGTTACTGCTGTTGTTACTTATGTTGTTACTGTTGTTGTGTTATTATTGTTGTTATTATTGTTGTGTTTCTGCTGTTGTGTTACTATTGTTATGTTACTGCTTTTGTGTTACTGCTGTTGTTACTGCTATTGTGTTACTGCTGTTGTTTTACTGCTGTTCTAGGTTACTACTCTTAAAGCTGCTCTCATTATATTAATTCCTTAAATTTTGTTTTTATAAATTACTTTATTTGACGCCATTTAATCCTCATTACACACCTCATTATCCATTTTTCACTTGACCTAATTAAGAATAGGCCCATGAATAAAACTGAAAACGAATTATACGTGGATTGTCGACATAATATCAAAATAGACTTGCAGTGGTAATACTATATAGTAAATCAATAGAATGTCGAATGGCAGAACTTACTATTACTAACCCGAAGTCTAGAGTTCGGATCCCGGGTTCAAGTCTGGGCCCCAGCCAGCTCTGATGGATGCCTGACAAAGGCGACTGAACATAGTGCTAACCACACTACCACCTTGTATTGTATTGTGGAGATGTATTGTGGACCGTACGTCTAGTGAAGACATGTATAGTTATAACTACATCTGGTGTCATCACTACATCTGGTGTCACTACATCTAGTGTCACCACTACATCTGGTGTCACTACATCTAGTGTCACCACTACATCTGGTGTCACTACATCTAGTGTCACCACTACATCTGGTGTCACCACTACATCTGGTGTCACCACTACATCTAGTGTCACCACTACATATAGTGTCACCACTACATCTAGTGTCACCACTACATCTTGTGTCACCACTACATCTGGTGTCACCACTACATCTGGTTTCACCACTACATCTGGTGTCACCACTACATCTGGTGTCACTACATCTAGTGTCACCACTACATCTGGTGTCACCACTACATCTGGTGTCACCACTACATCTGGTTTCACCACTACATCTGTGGTCACCACTACATCTGGGGTCACCACTACATCTGGTGTCACCATTACATCTGGTGTCATCACTACATCTCGTGTCACCACTACATCTAGTGTCACCACTACATCTGGTTTCACCACTATGTCTGGTGTCATCGTTACATCTCGTGTCGTGTCACCATTACATCTGGTGTCACCATTACATCTGGTGTCACCATTATATCTGGTGTCACCACTACATCTGGTGTCACCACTACATCTGGTGTCACCACTATGTCTGGTGTCATCATTACATCTGGTGTCACCACTACATCTGGTTTCACCACTACATCTGGTGTCACCACTACATCTGGTGTCACTACATCTAGTGTCATCACTACATCTGGTGTCACCACTACATCTGGTGTCACCACTACATCTGGTTTCACCACTACATCTGGTGTCACCACTACATCTGGTGTCACTACATCTAGTGTCACCACTACATCTGATGTCACCACTACATCTGGTGTCACCACTACATCTGGTTTCACCACTACATCTGGTGTCACCACTACATCTGGTGTCATTACATCTAGTGTCACCACTACATCTGGTGTCACCACTACATCTGGTGTCACCATTACATCTGGTGTCACCATTACATCTGGTGTCACCATTACATCTGGTGTCACCATTACATCTGGTGTCACCATTACATCTGGTGTCACCATTACATCTGGGGTCACAGACGTTTATGGAATTGAAATGCATTAGTCCGAAGTGAGTGCTTGAAGTAAACTGTCGTTTCTGGTTCAAAGTAAAAAAATTGACGAATAGCTCAAGTGACACCTTTTTTCTCACACCTGTTTGACACCTTACTTCCTTGACCTTTGTGACACCTTACTTCCTTTTGACCTTTGTGAAACCTTACGTCCCTGACCTTAGTGACACCTTACGTCCCTGACCTTTGTGAAACCTTACGTCCCTGACCTTTGTGTCACGTTACTTCCCTGACCTTTGTGTCAACTTTAGTAGCAAAAAAATAAAGATAAATACAAAAAGTAACAAAAATTTGATTTTTAATTTTGACTTTAATCAAGGTAAAACTGAACTTAAAACTAATTATTTTTAAAATTAAAAAAAAACAACTGTACTTAATGCCTGCAAGCGCTCTCTGCACATAGGAATTGTTTATCTCAGTTTTATCAGGGTATTCAACTCAGTATTATCTCCGCATTATCCCAGTATCAACCCAGTATATCCTAGTATTATCCCAGTTTTATACCATTATTATCCTTGTATTATCAGATTTTTTAACCTAGTATTATTCCAGTATTATCCCCGTAATATCCTAGTATTTTCCCGATGTTGTCCCAGTTTTTTGCAGTATTATTGCAGTATTATCCCAGTTTATTACAGCACCCAGTATTATCCCAGTTGTATCCCAGTATTATCCCAATATTATCCTGTAAAACTTATTCTTTAAATATAGCTATATTAAATAAGTAACCTTACAAGTTAAAATACCACAGAAATGTTGATGAAACTTAAGACATACGCTAAAAGAAATCCCTTATTGATAATTTCGAGATTTTTCATTTCTAAAATCAACAATTACTTAATCGATGAGAAAACTAAGATGATATCCTTGTTTCTAACTTGAAATGTAGAAAGCTAAATTGGAGCTGCCTAATTTAAGTGAAAGTAAAAATAGATTTAACACTGGAGGACAGGTTAGAAAAACACATTTAGTGCTTTACAACACAAGAGAGATTAAGACATAAAGAGAACTGATGATGAGGAATACATTGGAGTTTTGAAACGCAGAGCCAGATCGAGGCGCCGGTGTGGAAGTACCAGGACCAGCTCCAGGGGCGGCTCCAGGGACGGCTCCAGCGCCGGCTCCAGCGCCGGCTCCAGGAGCGGCTCCAGGGGCGGTTCCAGATCCAGGTGTTGGGCAGGTGAGTGGCTGTCCCTTCTTGTCTGCAGGGCCGTCTGAGTCTGATTGTGAAAAGCGAATAGCACCGACGGCTATAGGAGGTCCTAGGCTGCGGTTATTTACAAGTTCACACACTTTCATTGTCCAAAGTGCATTGCCAAACTTCTCGTTCCTTGTTCCAAAGTCGAATAGAAAGTACGCCATACGAGCATTGCCGGGTTTTTGATATGCTGTGAATTATATATTAAAGAACTGGTTAAGTGTGTGAGTTACTGAGTATGGGAATAAGTGTGTGTACGTGTGTGAGTAAGCGAGTGCATGTAAATGGATGTGTGTGGGGGTGAGTGAAGTGAATGATTGGGTGAGGAGTAGGTGGGCAGGACAGCAAAAGGGGTTTTTATGTTATTGTTGGGGGGGGGGGGGGTGGATTTGGTTAGTGAAAGTGTTGACGGGTTGGTCGTGAATTTTGTCTTTGTTTGCCGCGGTTGATCAGTGTGTTCGTCGGTCGGTCGGTCGGTCAGTCGTTATTTTTTTTTTTCGGTCATTCAGCCCGTAATTAACTTACGGAAATCTTCACTCTCCAAATGTAGTGTACACGAGTCATCAATCTAAGGAGAAAAAAATATATTTGAAAATAGAAAGTATTAAATGCTTATTAACATATTGTTATGACCACCGGGGTATGACCTGGATTTACCCGAAAGGTTGGAAAGCGACATGGCCCCCATTTATCAACCAGTGTTTGTTTCAGACTTTTTTCTTATAGGGGGAGGGGGAGGGGATGTAATGACCGCTCTCCGACAGCCGCGGAGGGAGCGGACACCTCGGGTTCGTTTGGGATGGCACTGACAGAAGTCACTACTAATGAAATCCCAACAACTTGACGTGAGCTCGTTATTGATGTCTAGGGGTAAAACACGACAGATTGAAGAGACTCAACACGACTTAAAACTGTCAATACCCTTTTAATAAGTGTACAAGAAACTACGACACTGGGTCTGTACAAAATGTACAGACTTTAAGAGTACAATAAATAAACTCAAAACTCCAACTTACAGTTAAAGAAAATCACTAGATATCACAGCTGTGGCTTAGTATATTAAACACCATTAAAGAACATTACTTGACACAACTGAATGGCATTATAAATACCACAAATATCAATAAGAGACATATTGCCTCTACAACAATAGAAACCCAACAAAGGTCAAACTATCACCGATGTGACAAAGGGTGCAATTATACACCAGAACAAAATATCAGTAATACCAAAATGGTCACACAATACCTTATACAATGTGATAAAATATGCCACAAACTACACAACTGAAAATGGCGCACAAAACATACGGCACATCTCTCTCCTAGTCCAGAGGTCAATGAGGCTGCCTTTAGACTTGAACTGAACGAGATTAAATACAGCTCAGTATTAGGGGAGATCACTCACAAGTCATACAACTATTGGTTGAGGATCTGTTAAGGATCCTCACGGTCGCAAGATCATTGGTCGAGGGTCTGCTAGGGATTAAACAATCCAATCACATGACGTGACGGAGTCCAGTTGACCGATGAGAACCGGTGAACTAACAATTCTCCCAAGGTCAATCACATAACTCAGGAGACTAAATAATATAAATGAAGAAAAATACCTCAGTAGGTCACAGGGAGCACTTGAAATTTTCGGAGGGGTGGCGGTCTAAATTTTTCAGGGGAATGAACAGTTAACATCTTTATGACAGCTTACCGTGAATGTCGCACCCCATCTCCCTTCCTGAAAGTCCTCATGAAACACGAATAGAAAAAGCTTCTTTGGTTTCTAAAAAGGAACACAAAAAAAAAAAACTATTTTTAATCTGAACAACAGATTGAAGATTTCAGCTTACTTTGTTATTAAATCGTGCTTCGACAACTTTGAAGATAAATTTGATTATCCTTGTCGCAGGACACACGTTTTGCTTTTCTACTACCTGCTCCAGCTGTAGTAAAATGACCTGCTCTAGCTGTAGTAAAATGACCTGTTCTAGCTGTAGTAAAATGACCTGTTCTAGCTGTAGTAAAATGACCTGCTCTATGTGTAGTAAAATGACCTGCTCTAGCTGTAGTAAAATGACCCGCTATAGCTGTAGTAAAATGACCCACTATAACTGTAGTAAAATAACCTGCTCTAGCTGTAGTAAAATGACCTGCTCTAGCTGTAGTAAAATGACCTGCTCTAGCTTTAGTAAAAATGACCCACTATAGTTGTAGTAAAATGACCTGCTCTAGCTGTAGTAAAATGACCTGCTCTAGCTTTAGTAAAATGACCTGCTCTAGCTGTAGTAAAATGACCTGCTCTACCTGTAGTAAAATGACCTGCTCTAGCTGTAGTAAAATGACCCACTATAGCTGTAGAAAAACGACCTGCTCTATCTGTAGTAATAACACCCACTATAGCTGTAGTAAAATGACCTGCTCTACCTGTAGTAAAATGACCTGCTCTAGCTGTAGTAAAATGACCTGTTTCAGTTGTAGTAAAATGACCTGCTCTAGTTGTAGTAAAATGACCTGCTTCTTTTACATTAAAGAACGTTTCTTTAAAAAATAAACCGGGAGCGATTTCCCCTAAACTTTCTCGAATTTTCTTATATAACACTACGGGAGATGGCTCATCACGATATAGACATGATTTTTAATCCGTTTTTAATAACTTACACTTTTAAAAATAAAATTGAATCACGTAAAAAAATAATTGCACACAAAGTGAACGAAAGAAATGTGTGTATAATAGTGCGGAATATTATTAGTACTTTGTAACTTCAGATGCGTTTTTTGAGAAATCGGAAATAGCGTAAATTACTACTTTCGACCAACAGAAATTACACACAATTTAAGAGAAAGCAGAGAATTAGATCTTTTACTAATTTCTGAAATTTCATTTATCCGTCTGCAATGGTACTCAAGTTATAGGCCTTAGACAAATTAAAAGTAGAAAAAGTTCCACATCAGGTTATCGGAAATCGCTGAAAAGTTTATACGAATCTATAAATTTGATGTAAGACTAATATAAGCAATTTCATCAACCTAGCTGTAACTGTACTCAATTTATCGTTTTACAGACACACACACACACACTAACATACACACACATACACATAAATACGGACAAGATTGCAAAACTATGTTTTCAGGGAGGTGTAAAACGTCGAGATTTGCAAAAATCTCGATTTTTTTTTTTAAATTTTTTTTTTGCACGATTACAATACTTTCTCTATACTTCGTATACGAGAAAGTAAAAAGCAATATTCTTTGCTAAACTAAGCATATTCTGACATATAGCGTGGCCCTGAAATTAAAAATACAGTCTTAATCTTTTTATAGAAATAAATACTTACATTTGCAATGGCAGCTTTTAAAGTTGGTTTATCTTGAAACACAGTCACCCCCATACTTTTCATCGTGTACTCTCCATCGCACTCAGTGATGCCAATGGGCTCAGGGTAAATGATTTGCAGGTTACAAGGTTGAGGTGGCGGGGCGGTCAGGCAGGAGTAATCAGGCAAGCAGGTAACTGACGCTAGAAGAGTCACAAGAACCAGGAGTCGGAGCGTCATTCTCATTGTCTGAAATTACGGCCAACGTACAAATGTTGATCTGTGTTAAAACCAGAAATAGGTAGCAGAAAGAACATGAGTACTTGAAGCTATTGCGATAGCTAAATTGAATTATTACTGTGCTGTGTAGTAGAATATTTGAAAATACATTTTAAGGTTTATGTAATTTTGTTTTTCTGTGGCCAAATGACCTGCACTACCTGTATAAAATGACCAACAATACCTGTATTAAAATGACCTGCTCTAGTTGTAGAAATGACCCACTCTAGCTGTAGTAAAATGACCTGCTGTAGCTGTAGTAAAATGACCCACTATACCTGTAGTAAAATGACCTGCTCTAGCTGTAGTAAAATGACCCACTATATCTGTAGTAAAATGACCCACTATAGTTGTTGTAAAATGACCTGCTCTAGCTGTAGTAAAATGACCTGCTCTACCTGTTGTAAAATGACCTGCTCTAGCTGTAGTAAAATGACCCACTATAACTGTAGTAAAATGACCCACTATAGCTGTAGTAAAATGACCCACTATAGCTGTAGTAAAATGACCCACTATAGCTGTAGTAAAATGACCTGCTCTAGCTGTAGTAAAATGACCTGCTCTAGCTGTAGTAAAATGACCTGCTCTAGCTGTAGTAAAATGACCTGCTGTAGCCTAAGTAAAATGACCTGCTCTAGCTGTAGTAAAATGACCTGCTGTAGCCTAAGTAAAATGACCTGCTCTAGCTGTAGTAAAATGACCTGCTCTAGCTGTAGTAAAATGACCTGCTCTAGCTGTAGTAAAATGACCTGCTCTAGCCTAAGTAAAATGTAATTTGTATTCGTGGCGTTGGCAGAGTTTCTTCCAGGCATCTCTTCGGGGAGGCTAAGCCCCGCCCCCCCCCCCCCCCCGAAAAAATTCTACCCCCCCCCCCCCCCCCCCGAACGATATGAAATTTATATAATTTATATAGAAAATATATACTTTTACCAGGTGTCCGCCCCCCCCCCCCGAAAATTTCAAGTCCCCCCCCCCCCCCCCGGAGAAAAAAGTCTGGAAGAAACACTGAGCGTTGGTTCCTTTTATTTTGGCTCAGAGTTTTATTTCTCTTTTTTTAGTTACTTTAGGTTTTTGGAGTTTAGGGGTTAGGGATTTGGGTTAAGTTTAGAGTTAGGTATTAGGGTAGGTTTAGAAGGTTTATGGTTAGGTATTAGGGTTAGGTTTTGCGTTAGGCATTAGGGTTAAGGTTAAGGTTAAGCATTTGGGGTTGGTATTAGGGTTAGGCATTAGGGTTAAGCATTAGGATTAGAGTTAGGCATTAGGGTTATGGTTACGCATTAGGGTTAGGGTTAAGTTTAGGGTTAGGCGTTAGGGTTAGGCATTAGAAATGGGGATTTGGGTAGGCTAACAGTTAGGATTAGTTTTATGCATTAGGGTTAGGGTTCAGGGTTAGTGATAGGGTTAGATCTAAAAAAAATGTAGTTCTACATTGCATAAATATTGCACGCAGAGTGGAATTTAAGAATCACATAAAAATGATTGTTCAGGGTTAGAATAGCCTTAATAGGGCTATTTATAGTGAACTAAGAATAGCCGCAGCCATATTTAATAGTATACATTTACCAGAGAAATTGAAAAGAAAAATGGCTAAATTATATAAATGGTATCGGCATAGTTTTGAGTACATATTACTATGTGGTTTTTATGAAGTGGTGTTTTCAGAATATCGATCACGGAGTTCCTGTAGAGCCAATCAATGTTTGTCTTGATGAAATTAATTAAAAATGTAGACTCAAAAAAATAGTTTAAAGTATTTAAAGTGAATATTGCAACTTCCATTAAATAGATCTAGATCTCTAGATCTAGATTCTACATTTGTTTAAATTTCTTAATTATTTTCATGCTTATTATATTTTTTTTACAAATGTATACTTGTTACGGTCGCTTGAACTGATAAAGAAAAAAAAAAGAAAAAAAAAACACTTTTTTATCCAAGCCAAGGATAATGCGGAAGGATTATCGTCAACTTGGTCATGCCCATTTCGATCTTGCACCCTTATGAATAAAAAAATGAACCAAACTCTCCCTGACTCTAATTGTTACGCATTTTTTTAGAAGGCACATAAAAAAAAAACCCACACATATTTCCTTAGGTTTAAACTGACCATATTTTTAAAAAAGCTCAATGATACAATTTTAAAAACAGTTGTAACAGCTAAATATCGACGTAGATACAAACTAGATCTTTATCTGCCATCTTGTCTGTGAGTCATCAATGAACACAATTTTGCGCAGATGGTGCAAAACGGTGCAGGAATATAAAAATAAAATAGTTACGTGTGGTATAGTGCAAATATAAATAAGTAAACGCTGTGTTACTATAATAAATAATAGATATTAAGCAAAACGTAACACTGCCTCAGTATGGATGATATCACCCACTGAGGTGTAGTGTTTAATTGGGCTGACCCTGAGAGCTAACACACGACGAAGTGACGCTGTTGTTAGATACTCGCTGTATTCTAAATCCGTACACGGCTAATCATGAACATCCAAGCCATAAACGGCTATGTAGCCCTTCATTAGGTCTTCATTGCAACTTTAACCTAAGAAACTGCACCGTCCATGTCAACAGCAGCCTTGGGTCTGAATGACACGGACACAGGTACGAACTATCCAGAGTCCCAGAGGTCACATGACATGGGAACACGGGGAGCATCGCTCACAGAAGAGCATAAAAAAATACATCAACAGTTGCGGTCCCACAGGGGCCGCAACCAAATAAATAAATTATTCCACCTGACTGGTAACCATGGTATGTGGTACATGTAAAACCAAATTAGGCCTATGCGATACGAAAATAAAATAAATAATTAAGCATATAAATAAATTATACACGCGAGACTGCAGACCTTAAAGTCTCGAGTTCGAATCCGGGATCCATCAGTAAAACGTCAATGAGTCCACCCAGCTCATATTTGTACCTAACTCCTGTTAGGGAAAGAAAAAAGGCTGGGCATTGGACTGACCACATTATCCCCTTGCATGTCGAGGTCATTGAAGCAGAGGAACTCTACTTCATCTACCCCATGTGTCTTGGGCAAAAACGGGAAAAGATGATTATACATTATACATATAATCTTTTCCAGTTTGTTTTACAATGTACCTAGTAAGGTATGTAAGGATTGCTCTTTATACTTAACTATCCATCGGCAGATAAAGTAGAGCTTAAAGACCTCGGCATATGATGGAATAGTGAGGTCGCCTTTACTTTTCCCTGCATAAATCAGATACCCATAAGAGCCGGGTGTTCACAGGGACGTCATACAGTTACAAATCCGAACCGAGATCCGAACTCGAGACCTTCGGGCAAGCAGCCAAACGCTCTATCTTTTGACCATGCCGTCCCTATATAATGTATAACAATCTAAAACCTGAATTTTTTAAAAATCTCATTTTAGTCCAATTGTGTTAGTCAGAAATAAACGGATTAAAAAAAAGTGATTCACTGACATAGAGGCAGTTAGGTAATTCGTACTCACTGAGAAAAAAATATTATTACAAAAATATTCAATTTAAGTCGGTAACCTTTTTTTTTACTTAGTCCCAGTCTTAATTGGAAACTAGACCAAAACAAATCATGGTTGTAGGCCTAGAATTTGTAAGCATATACAAATGTTTTCAATTTTCAGTAACTTCTTAATTATTTTTTAATTATTAAAATGTTAGTCCTAGAATTTGTAAGCATATACAAATGTTTTCCAGATATTAATCTTAAATGTGTGTCAACATAGGTTGATATTACCAATGGTGAAACTGTAAGATTTAAATTGGTGAAAAATGGTCAAGATTGTAACAGTTTTAGGTTTTAGCAAGAGGGGACGATCCGGGTTTCACAAAACATCATCTTATAAAATTTGATTAAAAACAAACCGTAGGGTAGAAATAAATAGCTTTATTAGCTAATATTTTTAACAATAGTTTAAGAATAATGAAAAAATAAAATGAGTTGAAGAAAAAAAAACGTTTAAATAAATAACACAAAAAATGGTGTGTATTATGTGACACATATCTTTATTAACAAACACACACATACACATACACACTGACACTATTATAATTACACTAACACATATAATACATGAACAATTTAAGAGCAGGTTTTAGTGTAGGTAAGGGATGCGTTAAGGTTAGGCGTAGAACAGATTAAATGTAGATCAAGGATACGTTAAGGTTATTCGTAGAACAGATTCAATGTAGATCAAAAGATACGTTAAGGTTAGGCGTAGAACAGATTCAATGTAGATCAAAAGATACGTTAAGGTTAGGTGTAGAACAATATCAGTGTGGATCAAATATACGTTAAATTTAGGTGTAGAACAGTATTTAAATAAAAGCTCAGTCGAGTCAAGGCGCTTTCTACAATAGAACTTTAGTATATCTTAGCAGTTAATCAAACATTGTGTTCAAAGATAATTGGTGTTTTATTAAGACAGTAAGTCACACAAAGACGCTAAAAGGACATGCATTGACAATGGCATCTTAATGCTTGTTTTTGTCTTTTTCTATTTCTGTCTGTGTCTGAGCGCTAGCTTTAGATGTTGGGTGGGGGGGGGGTGTAGATGCACAAACTACACAACAATAAAGTCATGGGGATTAAAACAACAGTGTTTTCCAGTTCACATGTGTATAAAAATGACACACCGGTCAAGGAATTTAGATTAATAAATATACAGTGTTTTCCAGTTCACATGCGTATAAAAATGACACACCAGTCAATGAATAGAGATTAATAAATATACAGTTTGTCCAGTTTACGTGTGTATGAAACAGAATATCAGTAACAGCACGATAAGTAAAATATAACTAGTTTGTAACACACAGCCACACCCAGGAGCAGTTGTAACATCTCCATTACCGTCCTCGGGCACCGGGCAGGGAATTGGCTGAGCCCTTTTGTCAGTCGGTCCATCCAAGCCTGTTGCTAAATTCGCAATTCGCAAGGAACCCACAGCGACAGGCTGGCCCAGATGTTTAGTTTTAATAAGAACGCACAAATCCGACGTCAAGGCTTCAAGGAAACTGTCGTTTCTGTTCCAAAAGTCGAATAAAACATAGACGAAACGCTCGCTGTCACGGGAAACTGGGTGCTTGTAGGCTGGTTGGAGGGAATGAATGAACGCAATAAGTTCGTCTCATAGAAGATCTGTAGTTTTTCCCCCAAGCGATTCCACCGACACCCGAATGAAATGAAAAAGAAATAGTATAATTTATTCAGGAAATATATCCTTTATTGCCCCCCCCCCCCCCCCCAACAATGAAATTTAAGTCTTCCCCCACCCCTATAGTTTCAAGTTGAGCCCTCACCTAAGATGAAGAATGAATGGAAAAAAATTCACTATCTGCATGGTGAGTCCTGTAGAGCAAGGGTCTCCAAACTTTTCATTCCGAGGGCCGCATTAACTATCAAATCTCAGTTCTCGGGCCAGTTAGTTCCAAACATGTCTTTGATTTTTCTGGGCAAAGTTCCTCAGCCATCACCAACAAATGTTTTTTCCGTGGACAAAAAGATCTCCGCGGGCCGGATGAGAGGACCTCGCGGGCCGCATCCGACCACGGGCCGTAGTTTGGAGATCCCTGCTCTAGAGGATGAGTTTTAGTCCGTCAGTTAGTTCTAGTTAGACAGCAGGGTCAGTTGGTTGGACTCAAGTATACCGCTGGTCAGTCTATCAACCAATCAGTCTGTTTAAATAAGACCGTTCATTCTTTCTGTTCGATAGTCTGTAAATCTTACAGTTTTATTCAGTCAGTTTTCGTCATTAGGGTAATTTTAGTCAATGAGTTGAGGTTGCCACGAAAATTATGAAGCACTAATGTACTAGACTAAAATATGTCAGTGGGAAGGTATTGCGTGAGTTATTGATGGGAACTAAAGTATGAATGTGTAGTTATTCACTCAAAGTGAACTTATGTTTGAGTGTGTAGTTATTCACTCAAAGTGAACTTCAGTATGAATGTGCAGTTATTCACTCAAAGGTAACTTCAGTTTGAGTGTGTAGTTATTCACTCAAAGGGAACTTCAGTATGAATGTGCAGTTATTCACTCAAAGGGAACTTCAGATTGAGTGTGTAGTTATTCACTCAAAGGGAACTTCAGTTTGAGTGTGTAGTTATTCACTCATAGGGAACTTCACATTTGAGTGTGTAGTTATTCACTCAAAGGGAACTTCAGTTTGAGTGTGTAGTTATTCACTCAAAGTGAACTTCACTATAAATGTGTAGTTATAAACTCAAAGAGAACTTCTGAATGAATGTGTAGTTATTCACTCTAAAGGAACTTCATTATGAATGTGTAAAGGTATACACTTAAGGGAAACGAGTTTGAATGTGTGAAGTAATTCAATCGAGGGGAAATTCAGTTTGAATGGGTAGGCTATGTAACACATATAATCTTATGAGCGAATAGAGATTAATGAAATCATTTACTAACTTACCAAAATCTTCCCTTTCGACATATATGTTACATAAGTCGTCTACCTATAAAATAGAATAAAATAAATCTTGTAAACAAATCTTCTTTTGAGTAATATGTTTATTACTTGTTATTAAGTGATGCTAATTTACTGTGTGTTTGTTGTTTTTTATTGCGAAAAATATTTGTTGTGATTTCGTTACATACAATTTGTGTTGCGTATTTAGATTTGAACGTGCTGCTTTTAATGTCGCCTGTGTATTTACTCCGAAACGTACACGTTTTACTGGTTGTTTTTGTTTAGTTATGCTGAGCACATTTTGAACGTCATTTCTTACTTATGATAGACGAGCCGACCCGCAGCATATCATACGCCGCTATTTAGTTGTTTTATTTTCTACTTTTCAGTAATTCATAATTTGTGAATTCGACAGTACCAACGCTGCCACCGAAAATATTTGCTTTAAAACACTATCAGTAGCTCGTTAAGGACGATACCCACCTCCTTTCCCCCAACCCCTACCCCACCCCCCACCTTCTTGAAAGCAAACTCCTCTTAGTTACCTCCCCTAAGTTTAAAATCGTTTCAAACTAAATTATCTGCCCCTAATAGCCGTCACTAAACCCGGCTCTACGATTGTAAACATTTAGCGTGAACCACAGTTCACCAGACCATGTAGGGATGGGGGTGGTAGGGAGCGCGCTTACAGCTTAGTGTTTTCTAACGTCTCCAAGAAGAGAATTATATATAGATAGGTAGTGTGGGTCAAAACAGACTTAATGATCAGATATGATTTATCCCGAGGGAACTGAGTGGTCTAGCGGTAGAGAATTGGACTGCTCACCCGTAGGTCTCGAGTTCAAATCCGGGCGGTCCCATGTATCTGGGCACATAAAAGAAAAAAAAGAAGATGAGATGAGTTCATTTCTGGAGTCAGTAGAATTTCACCAGCTCTTTTTAAGACCTAGCTCGCGTTGGCGAATCAAAATTAGACGACGCATGCAAAACACCCACTAGAGCTATGACATAATTTTTGTAATGTTTTACTCTGAAATTACTTTGTTAATTTTTAGTTAGATCATCAACCTGTGAGACAAAAACAGACATAACAATACTAGCAAACAGTGGCGTAGGCAAGAGGGGTTATATATATATATATATATATATATATATATATATATATATATATATATATATATATATATATATATATATATATATATATATATATGATTGTATACATATGGAAACATATTTGAACCCCCCCCCCCCCATGTCCAATTCCTGGCTACGTCACTGCTAGCAAACACTTACTATACCAACTCCAGCCCAATACACTTTGTGAGTCCTCTCATGGTACATATGAAGGAAAAACTTATGTAGTTTCTGGAGGGAAAAAACAGCAGTAAATCAATCATCAGAAAAAAATGAATTATTTTGTAACTGCTATGTGGCAGAAATAAGAAATACGTTATAACTACTAGTCCATTGAATGTACTAAAAAAAGAGATTTAATGAGCTAGCATTGGTTTTACCAAAGATAGCAAGCTTGTTTTTTTTTTTTAGTTTTAGGCAGCATTTTATTATAATTTAAATTGGGGATTACGACTTTTGAAAATTAAAATAATTTGACCATATTAAAGATTTTAAAAACATAAAGTATTTTATTTTTATTTCATTCAGTTCTGTCAAAATGAAGCCGACACCCCATACTACTAAAATATTTGCTTTATATCTTAATTAATAGCCTTAGATCTCTCCTAGATCCTTTTATTAATAAATATGGTAATACTTCATCTATTTTTAATTAATAATTAAAACTGTATTTAATTTAAAATTATCGTGTTGTCTTCGGAGAAGAATGTGTATGCCCTTATTTAATTAAAACTGATTGAAAAAGTCAAAGTCAAAATTGCCTGCAAACCATAGATAGACGGACATTGTAAACTGCTAAAAAGTATTTTATTTTATCCTTGTATTAAATAAGTTTTGCTTGGATAAAAAGAAAATATGTTTATGAGCCTAACTTCGAAGAGATATAACAAAAACAATGATATTAAAGAATGAATTACTGACCACTTACATTTGAAAGAATAGCTTTTAAAGCCGGTTTATTTGCGAATACGCTGGTTGAGCCCATGGTATATGCTCCATCACACACAGTGATGCCTATGGGCTCAGGGTAAATGATTTGCAGGTTACAAGGTTGAGGGGGCGGGACGGTCAGGCAGGAGTAATCAGACAAGCAGGTAACTGACGCTAGAAGAGTCACAAGAACCAGGAGTCGGAGCGTCATTCCCATTGTCTGAAATTACGGCCAAAGTATATTGTTATTATGGGACGGCGTGGCCTAAGCGGTAAGGCGCTAGGCTGCTAACCCAAAAAATCTGGAGTTCGAATCTTGTTCCAAGTCAGTAGAACTTCCATGAGTTCACCCAGCTCTGATAGGTACCCAGCTCATGTTAGGAAAAGTATAGGCGGCTGAGCAAATAGCTGACCACACATTCAATTCATATGCATTGATCAAGAAACATGTGAACTCTACTTCATCTGCCCAATGGATTGCAAGGTCTAAAGATGATTCTTTTACCTTTGTAATTCATACCTTTGAACTACAGAAAGACCAAAAAATTACCTCATTTTTAATTACATTTTCCGTGTGTAAACTTCAAAAGACCAAACTGTAGTTTTAAATTTTGTTTAGATAATAAAAATACTAATATACATGAAATACGTCAACTCTTTAGAACAGTGGCGTAGCGAGGTCGGGTGTCACCCGGTGCGGCACTTAATGGTGTCACCCCCCAGAGGCGTTGCGACCCTTCCCGGGGACAAACTTTCAAGTTTTCGATTTGCACCCCCCCTCAAACTTTCGATTTGCACCCCCCCCCCTCAAGTTTTCGATTTGCACCCCCTCAAACTTTCGATTTGCACCCCCCCCCCTCAAGTTTTTCTCTATATATTTTGCTATTTTTTGCCTTGGTGTCACCCCCCTAGATGGTGTCACCCGGTGCGGTCCGCCCCCCGCCCCCCCCCCTCGCTACGCCCCTGCTTAAGAAACGTTTTACAAAAACCTCACAATCAAAGTTTTTAAATCACATCTAGTCTACATCAGTTTTAATAACACAGACTATTATTTCAAAATATTTAAAATGGCGTCTCGAAAGTCTTCTTGTTGGACGCCATTTTCTCGACGTCCTGGAGAATCCCATGTTTAGGCTTTAGACAATGTCCA
>NW_026733827.1:125000-131143 GCF_028476545.2 Physella acuta | reverse complement strand
ATAAAAAATATGTAGCCATATCTCTCATCATTATTCCTCAATAATTTCTATTGACCAAGTGATTAACATAACAACTGCCAATATACAGTTTCGTCAAATTCCGCACATGGGGATTATTATGGCATCCAGTGAGAAGGGGAGGAGGACAACATCTTGAAGAAAGCGCTAGACTGGAATCCCCAGGGGTAGAGGAAAGTAGACCGGCCAATGTAATCTGGGAAAAGAACAGTAGAAGACGAGGCAAGGGGCTGTTTTGCTTACATTAGCGTATATACAGAGAGTTGTCCAAAATCTAGTAAGGTGGTGCAGAGTTTCTTCCAGGCATCTCTTTGGGAGGGCTTGCCCCCCCCCCCCAAGAAAGTCTATCGCCCCCACATCTACCCCCTCCCCACGAACGAGATAAAATTCATATAGAAAACATATACGTTTACCAGTGCCCCCCCCCCCCCCCTCCGGGAAAAAGTAGTCCATTCCGCCCCCCGAAAATATCAAGTGCTCCCCCCCCCCGGAGAAAAAAGTCTGGATGAAACACTGCGGTGGAGAGGTGTGGCTGCAACCCTTCACTCCCCAGGGGCCATCAAGGAGTAAGAAGTGATTAATATAAACATGTTATGAAACGTGCATTAAAGCCTTGTTGCGAACAATTTTAACGCGTATTTAGTGTGATTTTTGGTAAAAGCTATATACTATATACGCTAGCAAGTTGACGCGCTGTCAAGAGCATATACCATAAATTAAGGTAGTAAAATGCAAATTTAGTTTAAAACATTTATTATTGACGAGCGTCCCAAAATGTAAGTAACGATGAATAAATAACTATTAAACACATCTTTATAGCCGTTGTATAATATATTTCAGTCAGTTATACCCTAGCTATGCTTGTAATATTTACATTAAAGAACGTAAGGCTTTAAAATTTCTTTTTATCACAGCGTAGAAGATAGTATAATATCATTATGGTTAGAGGTTCCCCGCAAACATTGCAGGCTTTTATAGCTTGAATGGTAGCCTTAGGGGTAACTAGTTTTCTTTGTTAGATAAATAGACAAAGATTATATTACACTGATATATTATGCCATGCTTGAAGCAAGGAGATTGTTAATCTCTTGAATAGCCTCAGACAACTGTGTTTAGACTGGGGGGGGGGGGGGAATCTCTGGATTGTGGTTAGGTGTGTGTAGTTGGGTAGGGGGGGGGTGGTAGTGTGTATGGAGTTGGAGGGGGGTTGTTGTTATATGGCTATACAAACGTCGTTGGAGGGGGGGGGGGTGTTATATGGCTATACAAACGTCGTTGGAGGGGGGTTGTTATATGGCTATACAAACGTCGTTTTTTCATACATAGCTTAGAAGAAGCCTTTTATAGGGCAATCCCTTCCATTGATAGAGGTCATAGGTCATGTCATAGGTCACAGCTGACACGGCGTGCTGGCTTTCGTGAAGGTTGGCACAACGATAAATGTTATGTAATGGACGTTTTATCTAGGTCGTTTCCTTTCTATCGTATCTGGGTAATGTAGTGATTGAATGATAAAAACTGATATGTAATATTTTTTTGTAAATTACACGCATATCATACACAACAAACATATGTAAAGCATAGACGACATGTGTACATACAATCACCAATGAAAATACACACATACACGCTGTATTTCATTCACGTGTGTATAACTGCTGATGCATAACATTGCCAGAAAAAAAGGATAATTCTTATTCTAATATAGACGTATGTAGAAACCCCAACCAGGTTCGACATTATGCTGTTCCAAAACAAGCCCATTGATTTTTTTGTTATTTTTTTTTTTGCAGTAGACGTACGTTAATTTCTGTTGTAGTTTCGGATTTCGTGAAATTATTGCTCCCCTCCCCCCTTCCCCACTTGATATACAAATCTCGGGTTTAGTTGCCTTCCGGATAACGTCTATTTCTGTTGTCGTCGATTTTCTGATTTTATGTTTTATTTCTTGAGTAAAAAAATGTCTCGGTTTTAGTTGATTGTCTCGGGTTTATCTGCCTTTCGGTTAACGTCTATTTCCGTTGTTGCCTATTTCTGATTTTATGTTTTATTTCTTGAGTAAAAAAATGTCTCGGTTTTCGTCGATCGTCTCGGGTTTAGCTGCCTTTCGGTTACGTCTATTTCTGTTGTCGCCGATTTCTGATTTTTTTTACTTGAGTAACTAGTTTTCTTTGTTAGATAAATACACATAGATTGTATTACACTGATATATTATGCCATGCTTGAAGCAAGGAGATTGTTAATCTCTTGAATAGCCTCAGACCAACTGTGTTAGACTGTGGGGGGGGGGGGGGGGGGGAAATCTCTGGATTGCGGTTAGTTGTGTGTAGTTGGCTGGGGGGTAGGGGTGGTAGTGTGTATGGAGTTGGAGGGGGGGGGGTTGTTATATAGCTATACAAACGTCGTTGGAGGGGGGGGGGGGTTGTTATATGGCTATACAAACGTCGTTGGAGGGGGGGTTGTTATATGGCTATACAAACGTCGTTTTTCATACATTGCTTAGAAGAAGCCTTTTAGAGGGCAATCCCTTCCATTGATAGAGGTCATAGGTCATGTCATAGGTCACAGCTGACACGGCGTGCTGGCTTTTCGTGAAGGTTGGCACAACGATAAATGTTATGTAATGGACGTTTTATCTAGGTCGTTTCCTTTCTATCGGTATCTGGGTGTTGTAGTGATTGAATGATAAAAACTGATATGTTATTTTCTTTTTTAAATTACACGCACACCATACACAACAAACACATGTAAAGCATAGACAACATGTGTACATACAACCACCAATGAAAACACACATACACGCTGTATTTCATTCACGTGTGTATAACTGCTGATGCATAATGTTGCCAGAAAAAAAAAACAACAGATAATTCTTATTTAGACCTATGAAGCACCCCCAACCAGGTTCGACATTATGCTGTTCAAAGACAAGCCCATTAATGTTTTATTTTGCAGTAGGCGTGCGTTAATTTCTGTTGTAGTTTTGGATTTCGTGAAATTATTGCTCCCCCCCCCCCCCACCTCCCCCCTCCCTCACTTGATATACAAATCTCGGGTTAAGTTGCCTTCCGGATAACATCTATTTCTGTTGTCGCCTATTTCTGATTTTATATTATTTTCCTTGAGAAAAAAAAATGTCTCGGTTTTCGTCGATTGTCTCGGATTTAGTTACAATTGGGCGTGAACTCTTTCTTGAATTCTCGATAAAATAAACAAACTAGATACCACTTTACACTCCAATATTTGTTAATAGATATGGTATTACACAAACTATCACTCGTGTAGTGGTATATGAAATATGAACTCCTAATGTTTTATCTACAGCCGGGGAGGAATGGGCAGGGAAGTAGTTGTAATATGTATATCACATATAAAATACTCTTAGACCCACAATCTTTCCACTCGCTTCCGTATAGGCAAGTGACACCTCGCTTGGAGTACTATCAATGTCAGGCGTTATCTTGATGGAAGACAGTACTAGTAACAGATACCAGCACGTTGTACGGGCTGCGATTATCACATACTCAGTAGCTGTTACTTTACTGATTGCCCCAGAATACATAGGCGTAGCAACCCCATATCGACGCTTGGGCGAACTATCAGTATCAAATCCTCGTTTTAAATTAGTTATTCGTCGTCCCCCCTCCCCCCCCCATTAATTTGGAAAGATCTGACTGTTCCTTAATAGTCTTTTTTATTTAATGCAGCTCAGACTAAACTTTGTTCCCCTTATATCCCCCCCCCAGCTAAGCCCCTGTCAGAACTAGCTTTTGTTTTAAAATAAACTCATAACAAGAATTTTGTTTCGAATTGCTTAATTAAGCAACCGTCCAAATATAACGTTTTCTAGTAGGTCTACTTGTAGGTCAAATCAAATCAATAAGAAAATATGTTAAAAAATAACTTATTTTATTTCTTCATATTTGATCATATTATGTTTTATTTGTTCATAGTATGTCTACTCCCAACAATATGTCACGTTTGATCGTCGGCGTGGTCGAGTAGGTAAAGCTCATGGTTGCTAAACCGAAAAGTCTCGAGTTCGAACCCTCGAGCAGATGAGGCTCGTTAGCTGGGGACAGCCACTCTTCTAGGAGAGACAACTCCAAAATTAAACAACTGCTGCCTTGTAGTTTGTTCTTGGTTGGACAAAGGCTATGGAAGCAAATCCAAAAAAGAAAAGCAGGCTGAAATCGGAGTCAATGGCCTCAATGGCGCATAACCAGTTGACACGTAACGCTTAATTGTGTTGGAGGTGTGGTCGAGTCGGCAAAAAGCTCATGGTTGATAAATTCGAACAAAGTCTCGAGTTCAAACCCACTGGCAGATAAATCTCGATCCCCTTCAACACTATTAATTAAGAACGAAGAAGAAGAAGATCGTGACTGCTAGCCCGAAAGTCTGGAGTTCGGATCTCGGCCCTGACTTCAGTCTAATGGATGTCCACCCAGCTCTAATGAGTATCAGTGTTTCTTCCAGACTTTTTTCTCCGGGAGGGGGGGGGGGGGGGAGAGGGGACTTGATATTTTCGAGGGGGCGGGCGGTCAACATATTCCGGCGGGGGGGGGGGGGGCGGACACTAGTAAAAGTATGTTTACTATATAAATTCCATCTCGTTCGGCGGGGGGGGGGGCGCAGCGAGATGCCTGGAAGAAACTCTGATGAGTACTAACTCACGTTAACAGTGTTTCTTCCAGACTTTTTTTTCTCCGGGGGGGGGGGGGGCACTTGAAATTTTTTTTTTGTGGGGGGGGGGGGGCGGACTAAAATTTCCTGGGGGGAGAGGGGCGAACACTGTTAAAAGTATATAAAGTATATATTTTCTATACACATTCCTTTACGTTCGGAGGGGGGGGGGGTAGGCTTTCTTCATAAAACACATAAACTCTACTCATCTGCCGAAGCGATCGCTAGGTTTAAAGAGGAATCTTTACTTTACTGTATTATACAACCCTACCCTAAACTAAACGTTGAGCTAATAATTCCTATTGGTGACACCTGCTTTAGCAGTTTTCCATCATGAAATATCATTGGTAATTCATATCGCCTATCGAAGCGATAACATATCACCAAGAACTTGATGTGCCTTTTTTTGGCCCCGGGTGATCGTGTACATATTGTAAATTACAAAGCTTGGCAAATTTATACCGCTGTATGGTGATTAAATAGACCGCCTCCTGCTATGTTAAATTTATATAAAAATTCAGAAACAACCTCATTCAAACAATGAACAAAGAAAAACAACAAATTAACATGGAACTATCTTAGCTTATTTTATAATACTTCAATTGTCCCTCCTTTTAAAATGTTTTAACAAATATGTATATTATTCGGAAAAAAAACCAGCACTTGAATTTTAAAAATAAGATCAATTAATACGTTATTATTATACAACATGGCTAGTTATAACCATTATTCTCAGTGTTTCTTCCAGACTTTTTTTCTCCGGGGGGGGGGGGCACTTGAAATTTTCGGTGGGGGGGGGGGGGGAGGGGCGGTAGACTTTCTTCGGGGGGGGGGCGGACACTGTTAAAGGTATATATTTTCTATATAAATTATTTAAATTTCATTTCGTTCGGGGGGGGGGGGGGGGTGCGGTAGAATTTTTTCGGGGGGGGGGGGGGTATGCCTGGAGGAAACTGTCTGTACAGCCGAGTCTAATCTTCTTTGACCTGTTGATATATGTATTAATCTATACAAAAAGTTATAGACTATAATCGTTATCACATCTATATATATAAAAAAACAATTAGTCACTTGATTTAAGATTACAATATTATTTCTTTTTTTTCCTTACCAAGAAATATTAACAGTTTATAAAAAAGTAGAACGAATCCTAACGAAAGAAAGTAAATTAAAATGATTGAATATAAAGTAGAGCATACCAATAAACTCCTACGGCTAAGTCAATATCATTGCTTAACATGTTGGCAATGTACACACTTGCCCCCCCCCCCCCCCCCCCCCCCCCCCACCACCACCACCCAAAGTAAGGGCGTTTTGTGTAATAAACTAATGTCTATTTTTATAGCGAGGTTTTCTACGAAAGAAAAAAAGATAATCCAATCGCGTAAGTTTTTTTTTTCTTTCTAGCCAGTGGTAGGATTTGAACAGTTGGATATCAG